>NW_009942153.1:241-50810 GCF_000696875.1 Nestor notabilis | reverse complement strand
TTGTCCATGTCACTGACAAAGATGTTCAACAGTAAAGGTCCCAACACCAATCCCTGAGGGACACCACTCGTTACTGGTCTCCATGTGGACATTGAACCGTTGACCACAACTCTTTGTGTGCGGCCATCCAGCCAGTTCTTTATCCACCGAGTAGTCCATCCATCAGATTGATGTCTCTCCAATTTAGAGACAAGGAGGTCGTGTGGGACAGTATTGAATGCTTTGCACAAGTCCAGGTAGATGACGTCAACTGCTCTGCTCTCAGTCAAATACATCTAGTCTAGAAATCAAGGATACCCTCAGTGCAGAAGAGAAGAATCTTCTTTGGTAAGTCCAGAAAGAGGAACATTAATGATAACCTTAGTTGCATTTTGTTAATTAAACTTACTTTTAACATAAGTTAAAATTAGTACTAATTTTAACGTGGGGCACGAAGGGTTGAGATAACAGGAAGGAATAGAGAATTTTCACTTACAACAATAATTAAATTAAAGCTAATCAAACCATTTTATTATTTTTCTGCTGAAGGCCAATATATTTAGCATCTTCTTCCATGCATAATAAATTACACTAGCTCTAGGCATTTTCAGAATGTTGATTTGTTGAAGATGTTCATATATAACCAGTGACATTCTTTGTAATATCCAGGTAAATATAACCAGTTGAGTCTTTTGGTTTTGAAAGTAAATAAAGCATTAAAAGTTTACTTAAAAGGTAAAAATTCCAAATCTATCCAGTGCGATGTCTTTTTCACATGAGGCTCTGTTACAGTCATTCCTACTGTAGCAGTCACATTGTCCCTTTCTGCAATTGTAACATCAGAGGCTCAACATCATCTGATTTCTTTATAAATCAAAATCAACTCAGGGAAAAAAAAAAAACAAACCAAAAAAACCACAAACAAACAAACAAACAAAAAAGGTAGCTTTAGTAGTTAGGTTCAAAATCTAAGCAAAATAATGCCCAATAACCTCTAGTTTTAGAGCGCATTGCATGCACTTCAATTATGTAGTGATCAACTGGAAGATTATACTCAGTTGCAGATTGCAGTATTTAAATACCTTGCATAAAACATACCAGTAATAGTCATAAAATAAATACTATTGAAATAATTTCATTATATGTTAGAAGTACTTTGCATATGAACAAAGTAGATGGAGTACAAACATTTCTACTGACTACATAAAAAATCAAGTATAAGCTACCCACAATACAACGTTCTTCCATGAAGAAAGCATTACATTTGTTAAAATATTTATACATCTGTCAACAATTCCAAATAACAGAAAGAAGTTTTGAGTCTCCAGTTTCACCCAGCATATTAAAAATTTCTTTAGTTTCATAACAATAATGCACACAACTGAAACTCCACCTCAGTATCTTCTAATTCCCTCTCTGTGTCCAAGTTTTGACAGTCTCATCTACTGTTTCTGAGATTAACCAACACAGTAATGAACTAAGAGCACTTCCCTCAGTTTGTCATGCAGTTCAGGCCTGCTAGATGCTCAAGTAATTTAGATTCCAAAATTGTTTAAGAGCTATTAAGAATCTTATTCCTGGCCTTCCTTCATGAATTTTATATAATGTCTGGTATCACTATCAACTTTTTCAGTATTTTTAAAAATTAGGCTAGGTGATTTCAAAATTTTAAAGACCACTAATATTTTAATGTATATGATCTATGGTAATGTTTTCTAGAGTATTAGTCGTGTCTATTGAACAGCATGAGAGACTGTAATAAGAAATGAGATTCTATCAATTTGGAAGAGTAGACCATTGTTGTGACACGGTCTAGTGTGAGCTGTCCCTGCCCATGGCAGGCGGGTTGGAGCTAGATGATCTTAAAGTCCTTTCCAACCCTAACTATTCTATGATTCTATAATTAATAACTACAGTGAAACTGAGGTACATGTTTCCTGAAGAGGCAGGTCTATTTTTGTACTGTTACATAAATATATTTGACAAAATGCATTCCATTTTATGTTTTGAGATATTTACACCTATGTGCTGGAGATGTGAGTCTTAAGTGAGTATATCGCTGTTTTTTAATTTAGAATCTATAGACCTGGAAACCCAGTATGGTATTACTTAACAACTTCTTAAACCAACCTGCAACCCCAACACTCCAGAAATAGGGGTCTTAATGGAAACGTAAAAACATTAGATAAATCAGTATGTAGCAACATGATCGTAATAGAGATTTCTCATCAACTCCTGCTTTATGTTATATTAACATCTGAAAAACCTATTTAAACATTAAAATTAATACATCATAAAACAATAGAAATACTTCATACAATACAGTTTTATTTGAATCACAACTACTCACAATAGCTATGAATATCTCCATTCAAATTGCTACCATGAATACTGTATAAAATGAGAATAAACTAAAAGTAAAATTAGAATACTCCTTTATAAATTACTATATGTCAAACTAACAAATGGTAGACTTGTCATATTGAACAACTAAATGTCTAAATGATCATTCAGCACTCATAGTGTAGAGAAAAAACACTAGCTTTGTTGGCTATAAAGCAGTTGCTCGATTTTTCTTACTGTCATTCTGCTCTATTAGCAAAGCCTAACACAATTAGGTATGAATATGCAGTAATAACATGCAAATTGTTCCCTCTCAATTGCCCCAAGGCAGCAGTCTCAGCCTTTCAAAGCTTGATTTCTTCTACATCATTACAGGCTTGGCATAATTCATCAGAATAAAAAAATACCTCAGCCTTATTGCATGTGGCCAGCTAGTAAAATCATCAGTAGTTGTTAACCATTCTCCCTCAATAGGTTTGTTAGCAACGCGGTCCCCAGCTCCCTGCCACTCCTGCACTTGTACATGTTTCCCTCGGGTAATGTTAGACACTACATTTGAGCCTGCCAGAACAATTAACCCTACTGTTAATTAGAATGAAATGTCAGGCGCACAGATGGTACAAGCTGGCACCCTGCCATCCCGCCAACTGCTGCTGAAAGCAGCTACCACACTGCTGACAGCTGTTCAGCTATGTCCCAAACCAGCAGATGTCAAAACTTTCCAGCTGAGGAAAGCTAGGGGAAAAAAAAAAAATAAAAAAAAGCAATGATGGGTGTTTCTAGTCCCAGCAGTAATGATCACTGTTTTACTGTTATTGTATCTATTACCTGTTGTCATACTGTACCCATCAAGTGGAGTCATCAAGCAGCAAGATGCAAATTAAAAACAATACCGAAAGTGAATAAATGTAAAACTGCTTTCCAAGCTAATTCTGTGCAAGCGTAAAAAAAAAAAAAAAAAAGAAAAAAAAAATTAATTGAAGAAAGATATACCTATATGATTTTTTTGGGATCTATATTTTTTCAATTCAGGGTTTATTTTAAATAAAGCTATTTAAAGCTTATGATGATACTTTGTATTAGAAAGTATTACTCTGGATATTTGTACACTGGAGTTTGAAAGCCTTTCTTAAAGAAAATCTTTGTAGCGTGATCAATTTTCAAACTTTATTTTTCCTATGTCAATTAGATTGAATTTCTTTATATTATATGATATGAAGGATCCAAAATGTAACTCCCAGAAGTCAGAAGGTATATGAATTCTCTCTGTCTCTAGGCACCCAACACTTTGAATGACCAATTTAACCTTAAATATGTGAAAGAACGATCCCAGAACACTTTCTGGTGTGAATCAGTATTCCAGTTCTGGTAACTATGCTTTGGTTACTTAAATCCCTCTTTGATTTTATAAAATATGCTTTGACCATAATTTTTTAAAAAAACTGACAAATGTAGAGGGAAGGAAGATACATTTTTGTACTGTGAAAAATTCTTGTGATCTTCATAGCTGCATAAAGATGGAATAAGTAGTTTCCAGGATTCCTTTAAAAGATCCTATCATGTAACTTTTGGCATTCAAAATGCAAATCCAATACTTTTTATGAAATATTAAGAATAGAATGTATTTTGTTCTTATGTACTAATTCAAACTAACTGCTCAGCAATAAAATAAGATTATCTTCCTAAACGAAAAAGATTATCACAGGGGGCTGAATACAAAAGAAAGTATATCATACTATTACAAACAGAATTATATTTTGTTTAAACTTATTAGTAAGATTATACTAATATAAGTTAAAAGGGGTCCACAAATTAAAAAGCTTGCACAAATAACTTTGTTTCCCTATAAATTTTGGGAAGGAAGTTCTTTGAAGAAGATATATAAAGTTAGAATTAATTAAAAAAAGCTTCAAAATTTATAAACATGAAAAAACTGTTAAATCTACTGAGATGTGTCCATTCATATCATTTTTATCTATGAAAACCTATTTTATATATTCCTATATACATTCACTCTCAAATATAATGTTTCTTACTCTGTCTTATCTTCCCATAAGACAGGTATATGGTAACATTTGTGAAATTTATATTTAGCATAGGCCTTTGGTGTTAATATCTTTGATTTAGATTTGTTTGAATTCATACACAGTCTTAGTTGATGTGGTGTTAATAAGTAGTTGCATATTTTTAATATTAATTTGGTTCTCATTTTTCTTTTCTACATGTAGATAGTTAATATACTTACTTTAGGAGGGAGTTATCTTAAGAAATAAATGTTACTAATGGTTCATTGCACTTCTGAAGTCAGAAGTTTCATATAAATGTCATGTGCACTAAAAAGAAAATTTTTTACTAGAAATATACAGTGGAATACATACTACAGTATTTAGTTGAAAAAAAAACCAAATTACCAGATTTCATTTTGCTAACTGCAGCAAAATCAGTTTTCTACAGACTACTTAGCCATTTTCTAGGCTGATGAAAACCTATATATGCTAAAATTTCAGAGGATCTGAGGCACTACATGTTACAGTAGGCAGTCCTTGATATCAATACTTCCACTGGAATCTTGCCAGATATGGAAACTTCAGCTTTACAAAAAATTAGTAACTGTCAGGGGTAATTCGCAAGATGCTACAGACGCAGTTGTCTTCAATGACTATAGTAACATTTAAACCTGAGGACAGGTATCAGCCCAAAGCACCTCAGACTTACCAAAGGATGTAACTGTATACAAGTCTTCTGGATAAAACTCTTCTGGATCCACTTCTCCTTTTCAGGCCAATTTATGACGTAAGCTGGGCAAAGAGCTAGTCACGGGATCAAAAGGTCCTTCCTAAAATTCAGGGTCTACCAGCAAGTATCAGGCCCACAGTCATGCTTTGTCTGGCACAAGAGCCCTTGGATCTGGTTGACAGGTATTTGGCAGCATAGAAACTCATTTACTATGATACTCCACAGTCAACACTTTCTCTGAGTTGAGACAAAGCAGTAAGAAACCTTTGTATGTGGTTATCTTTGGTTTCCTTAACTCTTTGAAGCTTGAGAATCTGACTGAACACATTGGCTCTCGTTCCCCGAAGGAGAAAGGAAACAAGCAAACAACTTTGCAGCTGTTCCTTCAAGCATGTGGCTTTCCTTTATCTTACTGCTGTGTGATGGTATGTCCTAACTGATGGTAGGTAATTTCAGTTACTGCTGATTTGTATGGGTTCAAGAGCCAAACGAGATGTTTCCCAGAGAAGTTGGGACCGATAAGTTCTCCTGCTCTTCCCCTTTGATCAATAATTTCCAACCAAGCTCCCCCAACCAAGGTAGGAGCAGTACTGACTCATTTTGATACAGCTTTTACTCCTTTTCCCCACCTTTTTATCTTTACCATGAAATGCCTCATTTCTCCAGTAAGGAAGGTATTGTGCAAGGATAAATATACCATGTATATGAAATAAAAAAGAAAGATGACATCATTGTAACCACATAAACATCCTCACAGAAGGTTCAAGATTTAAGTCAGTGAACTATGATTTCAAAAATAAGTAGAAATAGAACAAAGAAGAATGAATTAAGGTAACACTGATTTAAAAAAAATAAATCAGCAACTTTTCTTTTTATGACAGAATAAAAAAAAAAAGTAATAACAAAGAAAATGCCAAAGATAGAACATCTTTTCAATAAAGTTACTTTAAGGAAAATTCAAAGTTCAAAATTAGACACTAAACTTTGCAGTAGCAAGAGTAATGACACAGAAGCACACATGCATCTTGGCTAAGAGCCAGTATAGTAAAACTAAAGTCAAGGGTTAAATTTCTGTTGCCTTCTATTGGGCCAAGATTCAAATAAACTGTACATAAGATTTCTTTTTATTCTCTGTTTCTCTCATATAAAAAGAAAGACATGGCAGAGCACTTAACATACTAATGGAGAGACACCCCATTTTAAACAAGTTGCTTTCTCAACATTGGTAAATGAAGGACGAAAAACTGATTTGAAAACCTAGCAGAAGTGTCTCCTCCTGCCCTTGCCTCTAAGAAAGGTACTTGAACTCGTGCCACCTCACAAACAACTGTCAGATGTTTCAAACCCACATAGCTCCTCAGGGCATTCAGTACATTTATACGAATCGAGGACATTGGTTATGTGCTTTGGATCAGAGGGCTGATAATATGCATACTGAATGCATCCCAGACATAAAAGATCTCACTTATGTTCTCAGGGTATACTGCTTCAAGCACAAAACAAGGTATTTGCTCTGGGATTCAAGCTGCATATACTCCCCTAAGTATAGTCTGTTGTTGCAATGTACATTCACTATATCTGAGAACTATACATAGTTCTTACCATAATGAAGTTTGATCAATACATACTCTCCCCTATTTAGATTACACACATAATCTTCAAGCTTCTGCTCATATCTCATCCAAAGGTTAAAATTTTAAATACTATGGGCAATGATGTTTGTTTACCTACTTCCTTTTAATAATCACTGATTTTACTGTATCTGACAATTAGCAATTATCTAGTGAAAAACATCCAAAGAATTATTCCCAAGATTTAAGTGTCTCAAATAAACCACTAAAAGCAACCATTAAAAAGGTAAACCATTTGAACAGATTTTATTCTCTCTGAACAGTATGAGTACATATTCTGAATGTGAATTCTTCTTCTGTAAGATCAAGGAAAAAAAAGAGATTTCAACGGCTACTATCAATTTAAGTCTACATTAATGCTGTAGATTTTCTTCAAGTACTTGTTTAAATTAGAGTTGACACCTATTTCAAATCATGCCTTTCTGAAATCCTTATTAATAAGTCACCACTATTTTAAAATATTCATCATCAAAATTAGGTCAGATGATTAACGGATTACTCCTATAAAGCCTGAAATTTAGAATGTCTGAACACCCACCTTTTCAGTGACTTAAGTGGAAGAGGTACTTTCTCAAAAGCCACACGATCTCACAGATTAAGTTTAGGCCTGGGAGCCACAAGATTCAAAGCTCTGTTTCCTCATATTTAGTTATTTGCATTAATAACATTTTTTTACTTAGCACTGGTGCTGTTTAGGTAGAAATTAGGCATATGTCATTTATTCTGCTTTACTGACTGGGACATTGACAAGTTTGTGATGTAAACTGATATCCTCAAAGTGTGAGAAGCGATGAACCAAATTCTCCTCTGTGTCATTCTGTATTCTCTTGGACACTGCACTATGCATGTAAGTGTGTGGTGGGAGAGGTGGGATTCTGAATGTGTGTGTCCCAAGAAAATATAACAAAACAAAACAAAAAAAAGCAAACAGCCTTTGAGCTTTCTTAGTCACAAACTAAAAATATAATTACTCCAAAATAAATAGTGGAAGACTTGCTAAATAAATCTCTGATCGGTCCAATGCTTACCATTAATAGACATACTATACTTTGAAAATGTCACATACTCCACAAAGAACCTATGAGGTATCTAGGCAGACCTTCTAAAATTTTAGACAGTCAAAAAAAAAAATTAATTTACATTCAAAACTTTACATAAAAAAATAAATCTCTGAGCAGTACTTTTGTTGAAAATAAGAATGTGGCAGATTTCTAATCACCTCATATTTTTTCTAATCTCTTCCTGGAGCCAAAAGGATTTCCACTTCTTTTTTGTTCTTTGTACAAACAAGATCCCAAATTCTACAATAATATTCCCCTTCCCCTCCCTATAGCTAGTTCCTTCTTCTTCAAAAGGTCACTACAGAATTACAGGATGTGTTCCTGTCTCCTTTAGGATTTATAAACACAATTCCTCAAAACAGTGAATGGAAATTTTTGTTGAATAACACATTGTAATAACAGTACATTAATAAATTTGAAAGTGTGACCTATTTGGTATATTCACAGATTACTATAAATATAAAAGTGCTGTACAAAATGTAAAATTCACAAATGTGCTAGCACACATAAACACATAAGCACACAGAGAGCATGTACAATTACATGTACATCCAGACACATACATGTAATATTGTATTTATAAATACAGATTAATGCACTTTACAATATTTAAACTTAATAATTTCTGAAGAATGATCTAATCAACCAGGAAGGTTTAAAGGTGCCACAAAACTACACATGTAAGTATGCCCTTACTGCTGACCTTACAATGCACTTAGTATCTTGTACTTCACTAATGCTGTTTCTACCACTACAAGCAATTTATTCTACCTCACGTTCATCAAGTGCTCATAAATCAGCATTAGGCCACTTTTTTACTGAGTTGCTGATTTTTAACCAGCAGACAGCAGCACCATTTGGATTCAAAGTCTAATATTGGCACACATATTGATTTTAATTAGTCTAATTAGTTCATTACACTAAAAATCAAACAGACCATTTATTACATTCCCAACTAATGACATATGATCAAGGATTTAATATGATAATGAGCAAGATCAATTATCACTCATAAAGGAAGTCATTAACAAGTGTAAACACTGCCTAACTGAATACCATTACAAATTATGAAGTCATAGCTAGGCCATTTGCATAAGCATACTAATTTTATTTCATGATATTCTTTCCACTTAATACTCTGAATACCTTTCATAAAGCTCCCTTTTTCATGAGAATTGATTCATAGCTATAAACTCAATTCTTACTGCCAGTAATGCAATTGTTCACTACACAGTCCTTAAACTCTATGCTATTAAATCAAGGTTCAAGCAAACCAGACAATGTCTACGGAGTCTCTCAGAAAATATTACAGAATATTACAAGAAGGAAATGCGGTTTCCAGGTGTACCAAAGTGGATCCAGAAGTATTTTTCTACCAGGGAAAATTCAAGAACTACTTTCTTTGTGGTCTGGGATATTTCACATGCAAAACTGCACTAGTGATAGAAGTCAGCCCTGCCATGGTTGTTTAGAAGCATAAAGGGAAGGAAGCAACATCCACCAGATGTTTCATTTTACTGCAGAAACTTCAAATTTCAAACTTTTAAAATAAAATTTACAGCCTGAGCTCTAAGTAGTTAAATATTCTACTATCCTAAAAGTCTCAGTACTTAATTCTAACCTTAGTTCTATTTAATTTTTCCAAGGTCATTGTCACCATCATTATCTATTCTGTATCCTACAATAGCATCCAAGATGTCAATCAAAATCATAGCAATTATACTTTCTATTATAGCAGAATCATATCTCTGTGGTGCACAACAATCGAGAATGTAAAGGATAAGCCCTCAATCTGCCAAATTATTATCGTCCTGTTCTACTTTACAAGGGTTACTTTGGAATACTTTTCATATGCTTTTCTCTATACCATTCAGTGAACACATGACTAGAGACCTATGTATCACATGAATGTATCACATGCAGCTCAGTATTTATGAAATGCATATGGAATTTTTTTATTTTTTTTGTATTTGAATAAGAAACTGGAAGAAGTCTCCATTTTCATGAAGCTCTTTAAAGATTTCTAAGTGTAGAAGCTGTAACTAACACATACAGCCCAGTTACAAGGGTGGTGAGGCACTGGAACAGGTTGCCCAGAGAAGGCATGGATGCCCCATCCCTGGAAGTGTTCAAGACCAGGTTGGATGGGGTTTTGAGCAACCTGGTTAGTGGAACGTGTCCCTGCACATGGCAGGGGGTCAGAAGTAGATGATCTTTAAGGTCTCTTCAACACAAACCATTCCATGATTCTATGATGGATATACAAAAAACTGAATTTACTATTACTCAGATTAGATCTTCACTCAAGAAGCTTTTCAGTATAGAACTACATTTTTAAGTCTTAAAAATATCTTGCTGGTTCTGAAGTCTGCTTGTTCTAGAAGCAGCACATACTAATACATTTAATACATCTAATTTCTATCAGTGATAAGTGACTTCTACAAATAATGTGTTCACCAAAAACTGAAAGCTGTACCTTCAGATTCTTTGACTAAGTTTCTTATAAGGCTTCAATCTTTGATGGCATCATCAAAACGCATTCAGCACTTCACAGAAATAAACTAAGTATCATCAAACTTCATTTTTTTTTCCCTAGAATACATTAACAATGCAAAAAACCTAGGTGCATATTTCTCCTACTAAATTTCAAAGTAAATAAAAGCTCAATAACAATTCTTATATTACTGCATCCCTGCACCTAGTAATTTAGAAAATACGCAAAACACAAAGAAGTCAAACTAGCTGTACAGCTTTGGGGCTGTAAAGATCAGCATAGCTCTCCAAAACACTGGGAGACCAGAGCTGCACCTCTCACTATCCAGCCAATTAAGTTTGAGACTGGTGGAAGACAACTGATTTATAGCTGAGTCATTAAGTGTTTCATGACTTCAGGTTTTATGTGCTTATATGCATTAGTGCTTAAAATTTTGTATACTTATATCCTTAGTACTTAACTGGACATACTCTGGATTCTTTTACATCATTATCTTATTTAATACATTTCTTAATGTCAATTTTGTTCCACCATATAGTATGTCCACTGTCTTTTCACTTGCATATTTTCCTTTCTTCTCACTTCTGCCCATTTGATCTTCCTTTCCACTTCTTTATTCTGAACTCTGCCTTTTTTCCCCTACCTCTTTCCCAAACTTTCTTATTTATCTCTGTGTCTTAGTCTCCTCTCCTCTTCCCAAACCAGTTTGTGCTGGCATCAAATACCAATGGAAAATGACATTAAATTTAAGTATGTGTTCAAATCCACAATAGAAAATAAAATGGATGTAGCCATAAATGCTGAGCTAATCACTACTATTATTCTATACATGATTTATACGAATGATTTGGAGCCAAGATTCATAACCCTTTTTTTTTCTTTAAATTAGCTATCACCACCCACCATAGGAAGGGCAGTTCTGGGCCATGGACACTGTGACAGGTATACAGTCAGGTTCTCTCTGAATATATCACTATGGATGTTATCTTGGCTAAACAGCAAAGCAAAGGAGGCAATTAAAAAAAATTAAAAAAGAAAGCAAAAATTGTATTTAAGCAAAGAAAACAGAAATAAATCCACAAATCTGCAAGTCAAGGGGAAGAATAACACAAAAAACCCCTGACATCTTCTGAAAAATTTATCTTAAGTAAGTGGAGGAATCAAATCTTCTAATGCTATTTTCTTCTTTCCAAAACATCAAGGATCAAAACCAATGCAACCTTGATACAACTGCAGCAATCAGAGTCATTGCACAGAACTGAGGCCTCTGCAGTGGCATTTGTTCTAGAAGTTGAGGAAACAACTGTATTGGAACCCTTTGGGGCAGAAGGGGCTACAATAGAGGGTTGGTCTGAAATTGAACTGCTAAAGAGGTTATAGCACCAGTTACCAGGACCAGACAGTATTCATCCACCTACTCTAGTACAATACAGGAATGAACAATCTGAATTACTAATGCTAGTATGCAACCTTTTGTTTTTCTTTGGTATGGGAATGCAGAAAAATAAAGCAATGACTATCATAAAAGCTATCAGGGAAATTTCAGCACCCACAGACCTCTAAGCCAGATGTCATATTGGACACATTAGCAGAGGCTACAATCAAGATCAGGATTAGCTGATGTCTGGATACACATGAATTACTCAAGTTTTTTTTTCTCATTCCCTTTGGAGCAGAATGTTGAACTAAACAGACTCCATTGATATGGTAATTCTTACTTATAGAACTCATTCGTCCACATCCATGTTTTGGTCCTACTGCTTTCCATCATAAACCTATATCTAATTTTACAAAAAGCAAATGAAGGCTAAGTAAGGTAAAGAACATCTTCCAGAAAGTCAGAGAGAAACTCGAAATCCATCTGGAAATGATCCAACTCAAATGAATCATAGAATGGTCTGGGTTGAAGGGCCTTTGAAAGATCATCTAGTTCCAACCTCTCTGACTCCACAAGACCATGTTGTTCAAAGCCCCATCCAGCCTGGACTTGGAACACTGTCAAGGATAGGGCTGCCACAACTTCTCTGGGCAACCTGTGTCAGTGCCTCTCAGTAAAGAACTTCTTCCTAATATTTAACCTAAAGTCTCCGCTCTTCTAGTTTAAAGCCATTACCCTTTGTCCTATCCCTAAAGCCTTGTGAGAGTGGAGTAGAGGGGAAAAAATCACCTCCCTCAATCTGCTGGTCACATTTCTTTTGATGAAGCCCAGGATACAGTTGGCTTTCTGAGCTGCAAGCGCACACTGCTGGCGCATGTTGAGCTTTTTGTCAACACCCTCCCCAAGTCTTTTCTGACAAGGTTGCTCTAAACTGATTCTCTGCCCAGCCCATACTTACATTTGGGATTGCCCCAGCCTAGTTGCAGGACTTTGCAATTGGACTTGTTTAACTTCATGAGGTTTGCACTGGCCTGCCTCTCAAGCCTTTCAATGTCCCTCTTGATGGTATCCCTTCCCTCCAGCGTATCAACTGCACCACACAGCTTGGTGTCAACAGTAAACTTGCTGAGGGCACACTCATTCCCACTGTCTGTGTTGTGAACAGTGCCCTGAGGAACACCACTTGTCACTAGTCTTCAATTGCATGTTGAGCTGTGTTGCACTGTCTAGCTGTGTTGACTGCAACTCTTTGAGTGCAACTAGCCAGCCAATTCTTTATCCACCAAGTGGTCCATCTGTCAAATCCATGACTCCCCAATTCAGAGACAAGGATTCCGTGCGGGACAGGGTCAAACGCTTTGCACAAGTCCAGGTAGATGATGTCAGTTGCTCTCCCCTTATCAACCAATGCTGTAACCCATCATAGAAGGCTAACAGATTTGTCAGGCATGATTTGCCCTTAGTGAATCCATGTTGTTTGTCACCAACCACCTAGTTTTTCATGTGCCCTAGCACAGTTTCCAGTGGGATCTGCTCTGTGAGCTTGCTCAGCGACAACCTGAAACTGACCAGCCTGTAGTTCCCCCAGTCTTCCTTTTATCCCTTTTTAAAAATGGGGGTTATAGATCCTTTTTCCAGTCAGTGGGAATTTCACTAGACTGACACAACTTCTTAAATATGATGGATAGTATCTTGGCCACTTCATCTGCCAGTTCCCTCAGGACCTGCGGATGCATCTTGTCAGGTTGCATGGACTCGTGTACCTTCAGGTTCCTTAGATGATTTCGAACCTGATCTTCTCCTACAGCAAGCAGGTAGTTCTTCATTCTCCCAGTCCCCACCTTTGCCTTCCGTGACTTTGGTGGTGCGGCTGGAGCTTTTGTTGGTGAAGACCGAGACAAACAAGTTGAATACTTTGGCCTTCTCCATGTCCCCGGTAACCAGGTCTCTTGTTTCCTTCCAAAGAGGGCCTGCATTTTGACTAGTCTTCCTCTTAGCACCAACAGACCTATAGAAGCTAGAAAGACTTATAAAATCATAAGAAATATGAAGAAAGAGAGCAAGGAATATTTTGTATATTCTTGTAACAAAAAAAAATAATTAGAAATCTTCAAAGGAAATCATCAAAATAATTCAAAACAAGGAAATACTATTCTTTGTACTGTGATGGTAGAAGTGTGGTAATAATTACCAATGCATACAAGATTATAAGTTTAAAAAGTAACTCAGTAGGAAAAACAGAAAAAAAATTTAAAGGCTACAAAAACACAGTAATATTTCTTGTAACTAAGATGAACATTGCTAGGAGCTTGAAAAATATTACCCAAAGAAAAATCATAAACTAATTGCTTTATTATTGTATTTCTAGCCCTTCGGTACTTGACACTCTTTGAGAGTTTGGATGTGATCCAATGAGACAATTCAAATGTCTGCACACTAATGTCTACAAAGTCCACAAAACAAAGGCATCTGGCCTTTCAACAGACTTTTAAATATTTAATATACAGGTTAGCATACCTTTAAAATATAAGGCTTTCAGGATGCTATCTCCTTAAGATTTCAGGATTTTTCACAAACCAGTTATCTAACTTGATTTCCAAGTTGAAAACATATGCAAAGGTTTTAATTCTCACATCATAAATAAATGCTAGAGATTTTATTTCTAAGAATTCTACTAATATTACTGGTTAAGAGACTAACAGGGCATGGATAAATTGGAAAAAATGTGAGAAGTTTAGATAATTCCTCTGATCAAAAGCTATTTCCTTTTGGTAAACTGCAAAAGCAGTAATCTACATTAAAAAAAATAAAAATACTATGAAATCATAGTGCACACCTAAATGAAAGAAACATTAAGAACAGCACAGTTTTGCTAACTCAAAAAAATAAAGATACCTGGCAGAATAGGAGTCTGAAATACACTTTCAGTTCATTTTGTCTCGTAATTTAGGTTGGGAGGGACTTTTCACGTCATCTGGCTAATTTCATTGAGGTCACTGTATTTGTCAGACATTCCCTTAGAAAGCAGAGATCTTACTCTTAAACTGTAACATGACAAATCCTAGTGTAAACAAAAGGAGAAAGAGTTCTGAGAGGTATTTTCTGAGTTTTTTTTGGTTGGCTTTTTTTTTTTTAAGAGAGATTCTCACACATCACCACAATAGATAACTGAACTGTAGGAAAGAAAAAAACTCAAAAAGTCTGAACCAGAAAAGGATACTGAATAGCACCCTAAGTCTTGTAGCATGACAAAGAAACTGGGCCAGTGAATTGAATGTAGATGTTTTTAATGTTCACCATTGATCTATAGCACTCTTGCACCTTTTATTGATGCTGATGACTCTCCATTGCAAAGCTGGCATGTTCCTTGCTTTAACTGTTATATGGTCCCTGGACAGTTAAGACTGTAAACCAGAAGTGCCCAGAAGGTTGGAGTGCAAGGGTCAATGTACTTAAGTTAGTACATTCAACGTTGGTCTTAGGCACTAGGGTAATTGGCATACAAGCCACGTATTCCAAGATAAAAGCATCGAACTCTGCACTTTGGCAGAATGTTCTTTAGAGGCATACTTAGAGAGAAGTAGTATCCAAACACTACTTCAGAGTACATACAAGATGGATATTAAAATTGCTATAGTAACTTGATGACCACTGGCAACAGAGAATTCCATCAAGTCCTTAATGACCTCTTAAGAGATTATTCTTGTTACCTTTTCTTACTGTCTTTTTTATTTCAGGAAATAACTGCATAGGAAATAACTTACTAGTGAATTGCATTTCCAGTAAGAGACTGAAATTAAAAATGTTTAGTGACTGATACTACGAGACATTTCAAATGCTAACATTCTTTCTTTAAAGTTAAAGAAATACACCTTTTTATGCATGTTACCCTGACATTGCCTATCTTAAAAACAGCTTTTCTTCAAAGAGATGGTAAAATAGGTGGATAAGGCCAGTCAGATCACTTGCTGTTTCAGCAAATTGCTGAGAAGCTCCAAATTCTTGGGAGATTTTACTCCACTGATTACAAGGGGAACAAAGTAAGCATTCCAACTTTGAAAGGAATACCTCTTAGATAGTCTGATAGTTGCTTTCAACAAAGGAGAGCAGGACTATGACTCATAATGGATGGCCAAAGGCAATGTTTTTTGATTCCACTGACCTTTCAACACTCTAAGGACAGGAAGTATAAATCTAATGATTAAGTCATGGGCTGCTAGACTAGACACTAGAAGACTTCTTTTTATAGGAAATAAAATAAAAGAGAGCAAATCAGTAACATAATATGGAATTTCACACAGTAGTTATAAACTTAATGAGCTCTTCTACAAAGTTTAAATATTTCTAATAGATTGTTTTTAACTCTCTTACAGTACAACTGCTCTCACAGGAACTCTAAAAAAGACAAAATCACAAGTTATAGACTAAGTGGTAAAAAAATATTTCTAATCTAATATAATTGCTATACATTTCACTAAATATATCATTGATTACATCTGTACACTTCAACATACTTACATCCTGCAGATCTGTCAGCAGTATCATTACTCAGCAACTTGTATTTTGTTCAATGCCTAACTCAAAACATGTATGAAACAACCATTTTTGTTTCAACATTTTTAATATTACACACTTTTAAATACAACAAAAATGTGATTTAAGTTTCTTATAATGGATTCCAGTTTTCTAGACAGTTGTTAATACGTCTTGTACTACTTCGCCCAACAGATCTGAAGTTCTATTCTGACTACTGGGACAACTTAATTAGGAAGAGTGATGCCAACCTAGTGAGCCTGCCCTGATACAGTGAACAAAGTGTAGGTCAGTGGGGGAAAGGACTGTGAATCCTGTTAAAAAGAGTAAGTAATTATACATATGTTTCCCCATGTTTTACGTACATTAACATACAAAAAAATCATCTTTATTTCCTATACATTTCTATCTTTATGTTCACTGGTATGATTTGAATAACACAAACATAACTGATTTTACAGCAGCAGAGCAGCACCAAACAACTAAATCCTAAATAGCAACACAATTTAGCCAATAACAACTTGGTAAAGCCCCCTTTAAAGCTCTTATTTTAACATCTTTCCACATAATTTAAAAACCTTCTAATGTTAAAGGTCTTCTCCTCTGTCTTTATCAGTACTTCCCCACCACCCTGACTGCAAGGCAGTAAAAAGCAAGCTAAGAAGACTGAGGAAGAACACAGGCAAGAAAGAAACCCAAAAGAAAAGAAAACCACAAACATTCATGGTTGGATTTAGGACCAGAGTTCCTGAAGGTTTTTTTGCCTGAAAAACTGCAGGGACACAGGAAATGTAATCACAGAAGCCACCCTCAAGGGCAAAAAGCCTGTAGCAAGAATCGGTAATGCTGGAAAGTTTATGGAGACAGTGCTTGTTTTTCAGCATGTCAGTGGTTTCAACAGTAATAAATCAATGACTACCACTCTCTTCTACAACGACAACACTGAGGGAACATGTTGAAAGACAGTCAAAATAAAAATGAAAAATTCTACTTCTGGTTTAACAAATATGAGACAAGAAGCATGAATAAGAAATACCTCAAAAAGAAACTGAATCATATCAGTGTACCAAGGCATGAGTTGCTTTTATGTCAGCCACCTTCTCTGAACTGCTCCACTAGTCAGCCAACTAGTTCATCTCACCCAGGCTGAGCTACAGATCATAATTCTCATCCAACTTAGAGTCAGATGATCTAAAGAACTCCCTGCTTTGTCTATGCCATCTGAAAGGCAGGAAAAAAGACAGTGACAGACTTGAAATTCTAATTCCTTTTAAATATCTCCTTTAGTAGTATCAACCCTGCACTGCAATATAGGATTGTAACACGATAAATGTATGTTGAAAAAAAACCCCAAATTATAGAATCATAGAGTGGTTCGGGTTGAAGGGACTTTTAAAAATCATCTAGTTCCAAACCCCTGCCACAGGCAGACACACTTTCCAATAGACCAGGTTGCTCAAAGCCCCATCCGGCCTGGACTTGGAACACTTCCAGGGATGAGGCAGCCACAACTTCTCTGGGCGACCTGTGCCAGTGCCTCACTACCCTCACAAGGAACTTCTTCCTCATATTTAACCTAAAATCACCCCTTTTTCAGTTTACTCAGACTTTCTCAGTCTGTCTTCATCAGAGAGGTGCTCTAGCCCTCTGATCATATACGTGGCTCTCCTCCGGAGCTGCTCAAGCAGGTCCATGTCCTTCTTATGCTGGGGGCCCCAGAGCTGATCACAGTACTTCCAATGGGATCTTGTGACCTAATCTTGGACCTTCAGGATATCTATACATGAACATCACAGTAATGCTACACAAATAATTTCTGAATTTCAGAAAGTCTTACTCAGAAGCTTCTACAGCAAACGTATACACAAGAATAAGACCCACAGCAATCTAAACCACCATCTAGTTCCTTCTTCACCTACAATTCAGATGGTAAAATGATGAGCTCTGACAAAAAAAGGGCTGGTTGTTGAAAATACCTGTACAGAATAAGTACAAAATCTAACTTACTGAAATGTAAATAACCCTACTGGATGTTTGTTTTTTAAGTATCTGTAGATGACTTGAAAGTAGACCTTCTACATAAACATGGTATAAAGAGTTCTACAAGGCTGAATCTTGCTACTTGGAAAGAAATAAGGCTTTGGTAAAAACACACAATTGTATACCAATCAGAATGAAAACATATGGCCATTTCGGCATAAAGAGAGGCTGTGAAATCTTTGTTAGTTCATCCAAATGGAGTACTGTGAATGTCAAGTCAAAATGGTGCATTTATTTTAACAGAGGTTCTGCCATGCTGAAATAAAAAAAAATAAAATAAGGTTTACATTTCAGCAAGTTAAGTTTTCCTAACAATAAAAGAAATATAAGCCAGCCCTTCAAAAAAATGTGTAATAAAACAGATAATATGCAGGAAATAAAATGCCTTGGTTTTGGTGAAAAGCAAGTCAAGAGCACCTCTTTTGTTTTGAAAGTAATAATGGAAGAATAAACAACAACAACAAATTATTGACTCAGTTAACAGATTTTTCAAGTTCTCTGAAGAAAATTAATTTCCTTGCTCCTGCATGCCATGCATTTTTGTGCTAGAAAGTTTCCTATTCTGCTATGGGTTGTTCCAAACTCAATATATGTGAATATCAGATGATAGTTTTTAAAAACATTTTGGATTAACTGGAGGCTTTCGTACTTAAATTTATCCTAAGTAAGTCCATTATCTCTATCAAGAGATAATAAACTATCAAATTGCTCCAAGCAGCAATACTTATCTGCAAATCATAAACAATTTGTCTTCACACATTTGTTTGTGTGAAAATGGCTATTATTTTGCCCATCAGGGTACACACTGCCTTCCAGATAGAAACCATGGAAAAGTCCTGTATGGTGTTAATGTTGTTCTTCCTTCTGAGACATTTAAACTTTGTGATCCACTTGCTTTACCAGCAAGCTTTAAACACTGTCTCCCACAATATTCTTGTACCCAATGCAAAATGTTAGGCTGGATGCATGGACAACTAAACATAAAAAAACCGGTTGGAAAGTCAGGCTCACCGGGTAGTTGTTGATGTGCCAAACTCTACCTGGAAGCCAGCAACGAGTGGAGTACCACACACATCTGTGCTGGGACCTCTCCTCTTTAACATTCCAATCAGTGACCTGGAGGAGGCAAAAGAGTACGCTCTCATTGAGCCTGCAGATGACACCAAACTGGAGGGGGTTTGGTAGATATGCTTGAGGGTGGGGCTGCTAGTCAGAGAGACCTGGACAGCTGATAGGCAAGGCCAGACTCAAAATGTAATATATTAAAAAAGGACAAAGACCAAGTCCTGCAGCTGGCAAAAAAGAATCACTTGCACTATTACAGGGTAGGGATGGAGTGCCCGAGGAGCATCTCTGCTGGAAAAGACCAGTCTTGGCGAACAGCAAGCTGAAATAAGCCAGCAGTGTGTCCTGGCAGCAAAGGCAGTGAGCACCGTCCTATGGAGGCCATATGGAGCACAGCCAGTAGATGAGGGAAGCGATTATTTCCCTTCAGCACTAAATCCCAGTATTTGCTAGTTGGCAACTAGTGTAGCACAACCTATTTTGCCACCTTCTCCATCCACTAGAAGAAAGCCATTGATAAACTGGATTACACTTAATGGAGGGCCACCAAGATGTTTCAGTGGTCTGAGCACATACTGTTACACACAATGAACATTCAAGCTGAAAGGCTGTCACTGGATAGAGGGAAATACCTTTCACCGTAAGGCCAGTTAAGCACTAGAACAGATTGCCCAGACAGGTTAGGCAGACTCCATCCTTGGAGGTTTTCAAGCCCAGACTGCGTGAATTCTGACTTGCAGCCTACCCTGCTTTGAGCAGGGAGTTGGCCTCTTGAAGTCCCTTCTAACCTGAACCATTACACAATTCAATGATAATCTCTACATTTGAAATTGATCTACACGATCAATCTCAAAATCTAAACATTTAAGTCATAACAGGCATCAGAAGAGCAGTTGTATGTAAATAATATTGCCATTCATTCACTTATGTGGCAAGAAGCCTTTTCACTAGAATTTTTAGTAAAACCCACCTTGCACTATGGTTCTGAATTCTCTACTGATGAACAACGCTTGAAATAGCTTAATGTATAATCTGTCAAATAACATCACAAATGTGCAAGACATCACAGGCCCCTAGAGACTAGTTAGACTTTTGTAAGCATTCAGCTGTGTACCTTAGACATTTTGATTAAGACACTAGAAAGATACAAAAAGAAAAATGCTTGGAGTCTTTCAATCACAAGGATGTTAAAAAACACTGTCAGTGTTGGAGACTTGCCTTTGATGACAATATTTCATCATCATCTTATGAAATAGTACTGCACAGAACAAAAACACTCAGAACAGAAATGCTTATTCACTGAATATGCCTCTTGGTAAAACACAGACATTTCCTTAAAAAGACTGGTTTTCTTCATGTGATTTTTTAATGGCAGAAAGACAGTGCTGTGTCTTTGAAAATTCCCAGCCAAATGAGCTTAACAGATGGGTTTTGTTGTTCTCTGGGGTTTGGGTTTATTTGTTGGGTTTTTTTTTTCTTTTTTCTTTTTTTTCCAAGATATCTTTTCCATAAACTGTGACTTCATTTTACTGGAGGAAATAGTAGCTTCTGGAAAAGGAGCAGAAAGTTATTTGTACTTTTCCAGTTATCTGCCTGGTCTTCAGTCACATTCCGTCCACTAGTTCAAATCCATACTAAACAAGCATTCTGGGAAATGTAAATCCTGACAGAAACAAAGAGTATATGTGTGTGTGTATATATATATATAAAAAAATAAAATGTCTAAATTATCTTTATTAACCTTAGCCTATACCTCAATCTTCTACCTTCATAGCAATTACTAGAATTAATTTACCTTAATAACTCAAAGTACCCTTTAGTGCCTTAACATATTGTTCTGTCTCCAGCAAGTTAGAAAGAAAAGTTTGATTAGAATCTGTCAAAACATTACTTAATAAAACAGTAGAGCAAAGTATGATTTACTGTGCTGGTTTTGGCTGGGGTAGAGTTAATTTTCTTCACAGTAACTAGTATGGGGCTACATTTTGGATTTGTGCTGAAAACAGTACTGATAATTCAGGGATGTTTTCATTGCTGCTGAGCAGTGCTCATACAGAGCCACGGCATTTTCTGCTCCTCACACCACCCCACCAGCAAGCAGGCTGGGGTGCACAAGGAGTTGAGAGGGGACACAGCCAGGACAGCAGACCCCAACTGACCCAAGTGATATTCCAAACCACAGGATGTCATGCTGAGTGTATAAAGCTGGGGAAAGAAAAAAAGAAGAGGGCAATGTTAGGAGTGATGGTGTCTGTCTTCCCAAGTAACTGCTTGGGATGTGTGATGGAGCCCAGGTGTCCTGGAGATGGCTAAACATCTGCCTGCTGATGGGACCTGGTGAATAAATTCCTTGTTTTGCTTTGCTTGCATATGCAGCTTTTAAACTGTCTTTATCGCAACCCACTTGTTTTCTCACTTTTACCCTTCTGATTCTCTCCCCCATCTGACCAGGGTGAAGGGAGTGAGTGGCTGGCTGAGTGGTGGCTAGTTGCTGTCTGGGGTTAAGCCACAACATTTACAAAATGGCATCTATTATAAATTAGCTCTGCATCTATAATATATAAATGAATTTGTGGACCTAGGGTGAGACTGAGATACATGAAATTAGACATCTTTATACCAGGTATATAATTATCCAGAACATAACCTTGTGGTGAGACAAAACTCTCAAGAACAAAAAGACACCCGGATTAAAAAAAAGGATTCTATTTGTTCTTGTGCCAAACAGAAGCTCAAACACATAAAGGAATCTAGTAGACGAGAAAGTCAGGCTGTTGAAGCAGTGGAACAACAGAGGCCTCAAAATATATTTAATCTGGCCTGCTACCTCACTTATATCCAGACAACCTTCTGCCCTTGTTAAAGTGCTCATGCAGCCCCTCTTGGCAGTGAGCCAGAAGCACTACCACATGCGTATATTTACACACTCATACAAGGTTTCTTTATCTTTTGGACGGGAAATCGGAACATTTTCCTGAATTAGAGCTTTCTTAACCAGCTAAGATAGTGTTTCTGAGTTCTCAGAACCACTTTAACTGAAAACAGTGAGAAACGTTATTCCTGGTTTACTATAGTAGACAGGTACTCTTACAATGATGAGCGTTATTGTCAGTAACTCCCAGTGCGGGGTGGGGGGGAGTGGAATGGAGGGGGTGGGTGTCCTTTTTCTTTTTTTTTTTAATCCAAGATCCTAATGAATGCTTTGGTACCTATGCAGTTTTAGACTTTTGCACCCTAGCTGCAAGCAGTTCAGTGAAAAACAGCTGTCTAAATTTATTACAATATTACAGAGAAGCTACATTTAGATATATTTGTTTTGGGAAAAAAACCCACCAAACAACACTGAGAAAACCCTAATGATTTCTAAGTTTAGCCTTGATCTACACTGACACCAAGAAGCCTGACATTTCTGCATCTTAAATAAGCAACATACTTCTTTGGTTTGGATTCTTTTTCAGACATTTGCTTGTTTCAGACATTGCTTTTCCTCTTTTGCCCAAAACATGTGCTGGAAGAATCTTGCAACACCTGAAATACTATTCCCATTCTTCTTTTCTCTCTCTCAAGCACACAGACTGCCATTACAGTGAAAAGTACATACTTTCCCATATGCTGTATAAAAATGTAACGTGATATGGAACTCTCTCTTAATTATTTGATAGAGACTTAAGAATTTGACTTTCATATTGGTGATACATAGACAAAGGGTCCTAAAAAAATTATTCCCTTTCTTTCAGAGATCAGTATAATATGTCAGTGCAAAATGGAAAAGAACATGAAGTTAATATTTGTGAAAAAAAAACATGCCAGTAGAAAAAGCTTTCTGTAACCAAAAAATGGACACCTGACACCTGGAGCATATCACAACTGAATAAACGAACTTCAAAGGACAGATGAACAAGATACCATTATTCTAATCCTATAATTCATTTTATTTTTCCCTTGAAAATAAATGTTAAGAAAACATATTTACAAGACATGCATTTTTCTATAAAGCCATTCTTGAGTAATATCTATATTCAAGTTAGAGCTTTAGAATAGCTTTATTTGAAAGAGAACATTAAATTATGAAAATTCTGCACATGCTTATATGCTATCCAAAGAATTCAAATACTTTAAAATATCTCTTTGAAGTTGAAATTTGAATGTAAAGATTAAAAGTCAGAATTTACTTCTAAAATACACTGATAATTTCAATGAAATTATTTCATTAATTCCCCAATATGTGCTTATTTTAAATTCATTTATTCTTAAAATCACAGAATTTCTCTCTCCTAATATTAATCACAGAACCAACTAGGTTGGAAAAGACCTTTGAAATCATTGCAAGTAAGCACACATTAGCACTTAGAGGAAAATACTACAGACAACAGTACTGTAAAGCTCAGTACTTCAATAAATATCCACTAAATCAATCTAGATTTTCTTTAAACAGTTACTAGTTCTATGTGCAGGTCAGATATTTCAAAACTACATAAAATATATTTTGTAGAAAAATAATTCAAGCTATTGATAAAAAACAAGTGAAATTAACATTATACTTGGAAATGAATCCTCCCCCACCCCTGAAACAGAGTTGATTCTATTAAAAGTGATAAATGAAATGGAAATTAAAAATTTAATGAGGTGCTTGTTAATCCATTTGTTCACATCTAATTTGAACTTGGTTAAATTGCTACTTATTATGAATACTATAGATATGATTCCTTCTAAATCTCAAGGGCAAACAAAATGTTAGAGGACTGCTTGTCCCAAGATAGGTCCACAGTATATTATCCTGGCTTCTGAAATTAAGCACTGGAGCTATTTCCTGTGATATATTTCATTTAAGAAAATTAATGACATTTTAAAGCAGTTGGTTAAGTCCTTTGACATGGTAATTGTCCATACCAGAACAATAGAAGAAATATAACCAAAAGGAGACTGCCTACCTGCCATTGATCATTTCCAAGACTGCAGGGTTTATTTGTACCTATTGCAATTCCCAAGGACTTTATCAAGTACCATCATTTCTCGCAGTAGGATTTGGAGCTATTTTATCTTATTTATTTCTATTTGATGTGTGTGCAAGAATTTGGTACACATCCATATCAATGATTTTTTCTGCTTGACTTTAACAAGCAGTAAAAAAAAACATAACCTCACCTAGAAGACAGCACTGAAGCTGTAACATAGATAGCATAGCTCTGGATGTGATTGTTACACAAAACAAAAACACAGAGCAATTGCAGTAATGAATAATGTACAATTTTATATTGCCATAAAAATCCGTATATTAAAAGGAAAATGTGTAGGAAATGCCACAATCAAGGTTGAATAGACAAGTCCCAGAATGGGTCCCTTGGACTTAAGAAATATACTACTTCCCTTGTTTAAATGGTCACATATGATTTTTCAAATAGTTCAATATATTTAACACAGAACCTTAAACTCACTTAAAAGAAGTAACACTTTGTAATATTTCATTCAATATTGCAACTTTGTATTTGTCTTATTGTCAGGATGTTAACAATAATTGAAAACTTACAACAATTCATAACTTCAGTGAAAATCATCTGAGTTCATCACAGAGTTTGGAGGCTTTGCTTTATATATGATAGACTGTCTTTTCTCATTTAAGTGTATTTTAATTTTATTAGCACCATTTGCTATGCTTATCATATAATACACTATATCCCTAATATGATTCAATAAAATGCTATCTTAAAAATAGATATTTTCTTGACATCAGAGTGCATTTTTTAGGCTTTTCTAAAGTTGGGGTTTTTTTTCTGAAGAGTTTATGTCAGCTAAGTTCATGGAAAGTCTATGTAGTTTGTTCTGGTGACCATATCATATTTAATCTAAAAGGGCTTTTTCCTTTATTGGCACTTTCACTAGTATATGTGAAATGTGAGTATATGTGAGTATAGAATCATAGCATCATAGAACAGTCAGGGTTGCAAAGGACCTTAAGATCATCTAGTTCCAGCCCCCCTGCCATGGGCAGGGACACCTCACACTAGACCATGTTGCTCAAGGCTCCTTACAACCTGGCCCTGCACACTGCAAGCAATGGAGTATTCACAACTTCCTTGGGCAACCTGTTCCAGTGCCTCACCACCCTCACCGTAAAGAATTTCTTCCTTATATCTAACCTAAACTTCCCCTGTTTAAGTTTACCTCTTGTCCTACCACTAGAGTCCCTAATGAAGAGTCCCTCCCCAGCATCCTTGTAGGCCCCCTTCAGATATTGGAAGGCTGCTATGAGGTCTCCAAGCACCCTTCTCTTCTCCAGGCTGAACAGCCCCAACTTTCTCAGCCTGTCTTCATATGGGAGGTGCTCCAGTCCTCTTATCATCCTCATGGCCCTCCTCTGGACTTGCTCCAACAGCTCCATGTCCTTTTTATGGTGAGGACACCAGAACTGTACACAATACTACAAGTAAGGTCTCACGAGAGCGGAGTAGAGGGGCAGGATCACCTCCTTTGACCTGCTGGTCATGCTTCTTTTGATGCAGCCCAAGATATGGTTGGCTTTCTGGGCTGTGAGCACACACAGCCATCTCATGTTCAGTTTCTCATCAACCAACACCCCCAAGTCCTTCTCCTCAGGGCAAATATATTAGAAAATAAAATTTTACAAACCATGTACTTCTTTACATAAAAATAACACAATAAATTATTAAAAACAAAATTCACCAGAGAAAATGTTAGTGACTCTACTAATGATGTAATTACAGTCTGATACTTGACCTTTCAGCATAACCTGTTGTCTTCCTTTATTAAATCTTAGCCACCTTATATTCCTTTCTGTTCTTACCACTTCATCTTCTTCCATCTGTATCCACTAAAAGTTATCCAGAATTCTAAATCATCTTCTATATGTCTGTTGTGTCACAATTTATGAGAAGGAAATGAGGAAATGATATAGAGCAAGGATCCTTTCAGATGAAATCTAGAAGCATGGTTTGGTACATATTGCCCTCACCTTTTACTACCTCTTCTAAGCAATAGAAATCTTCTTTTCCTATATATGTATACATTAGGGATAAAGTTTAAAATTGCAAGAAAATACACTGTTTTGATAATCAGCACAACTCAGTTAAATAAATGCAGTTTGATTTTGGGGCAGTCACCTAGATAAGAAAGAAAAACACATGGAAAAAAAGGTAGCTATTTAATATTACTGATGCTACTTTATGTCAACCTGTTTCACTCTGTACTGAAATGAACTTGGATCACTTAAAATTCATTTATCCTCTCTCAGTGGAGGAAGGTTTAATGAATAGCTGCAGGGTAATAAATCTCTAAAGCACAACTTACATTTTGTAAGTAAGCATCTGTTTACACATTTAATTATGACGTAACTCTGTCCATTCCTCAGGTACCCTGTTCTCTTATAAAAGTTGGTCTTTGTGACTTCCAAAAAACATGAATGCACATCTACTACAGCAGTAAATCTGGATACTTCTCATGAAGGAGAATTCCTTCAAATTGACTTAAGATCATATTAATTTTTATTTCGTTCCAGTTTTCTTGCAACCAAATAGTGATGTACAGATTGAAGGAAGAAGGGATACAAAAGAAAGGAGAAACAGAGCACTGGAGTGTACTGCCCTATCCCCCAAGACCCTGCACCTGTGATATTAAAAAAAAAAAAAAAAAAAAAAATTCTGGAAATATTTGTATGTTGAATAAGTGGCTTAGTCTAACTTTGTTTACCTGTTTTGATACATATGATTTAGACAAATCAATTCCCTATGTTAGATAAAAAGTGTTCCACAGATTAACAGATTTCTCACAAAACCTACTGATACAAACCTCTTCTCTATCATACTGTCCTGAATATAAGAAAATATATTTTCTTTTCCAAAATGCATTTTAAAAAATCCAACTAAAATCCAGCTCACAGCAAGTTCATACATGATCAGGGAGAGCCAAGGCTTAAGCAGGCAGTAGCCAACTGCTAAGTCCCATGATCAGAGGACTTTGAACTAAGCAACTGCACACTTGCATGTGCAAAATGGCCCATCTGGAAAGTAGATTATCAGATGAGAAAAAGGGCAAGTGGACTAAGAAGCATGCATAAGGTTGGGAGTTTTACCTATGAAGAGTAATTTTTCATGATTGCTGAAGTTTTTGTTGTGGGGTTTTTAACTTTTCTTTGAGGATTGCACTATATTGGAGGCAGCTCCAGTCAATAAAATATGTATACTCTAACATTGTGCCAACAATTATGGCATACCAAGTGTAAGTAAATGTTGAAAAGACAAGCTGTGCTGTTAAGTATTGGGGCTGAGAAGGTGGATGCTCTTTTCAAATTTTAGACCCAAAGAGGACAAGCATGGGATTCCCATTAAATTATAGAGGGACTGCTAGAGACAGCCAGACACCTGCAGTGGAGTAAATCAGTGGGATTCAGGAGAAGAAGTCTCTAAGAGCAGTCAGTCATGGGCAGAAAAATTTTCTGTCTAATGTTGTAGTTGAGTATATCGAAGAGTAATATTCTTCTTGAACATGATTTAAGTGGCAAGTTTGAATTCAGTTGACATCCTCCTTTCCTCCAGGTTTGAGTCCCACTGCCTGCATTCCTACACAAATATGCACACAGCAGTCAATCTGTAAATGCACAATAAATTCACTGAGTCCTGACAACATTTTATTTATAAAGTTCAACTGTATTCTGTGTACACAGTAAATATCTAATCCCTTCCCATAACTGAGAAGTAAACAACAAAGAAATAAGTAAGAGGGGACTGCCTTCCTGAAAGTAATTCATTTCTCCCACAGCTAGTTTTTGGCTGATGTTTTTCTTGACAACATATCAAACTTCAGCAAATGATGCAAGGTAGATGAATAACACTGGTGGCAGCTGCTAACCCTTTCCATCACTCCTCCGAGTAGCCATTCCCATTGTGCTCCACAGAAGATAATAACCAAAGACCAAACTACAGAGCAATCCAACTGTGTGGGCAGGTTGAATGCAAATGAAATGCAAAGGTGAAGCCCCAGGATGTAATTGAAGCTTTCACCTTTCTTTGTTCTTCTGAGTTTATATTCATGCATTAGCTTTAGAGCAGAAACCTGACCTATGACGACAATTTCATAGTAACAAACACCAACAATTTACTGTTTGCTATTGCTTAAAAAAGATCTCCCTTGCTGATGATCTGGGGAAGGAGGTAATTACTTCAGCACTACTGAAGAGATAAGCTCATTAGCACTGTAATTTCTCAGTTCTATGCTATGAAATGCTTCCTATCCCTCCAGTCAAGCCCTCTTGAAAGGATACAGTCTTTCCCAGGTGGTAGGAAAGCACTGGTGCACTTTAATTTGGCTGCATTTACATTGGTAATCCCTACAAACAATGTGGAAGTGTTTTACCTAAGAAAGAACAATTACAGTTCACCATAGGTCAAAAAGGCCACATATTATAGGTGTTCAATATTACTATTCACTTAATCCTTTTCAAATCCAGTAAACATTGTTGGAAAAAAATGATAAATATTTCTGCTTTCAACAGAGAAAGGTCAAATTACTTTTTCTGCTTTTCATCTCTCAATATTAATGCATACTCACCCGAATATATTTTATTAAAAAAAAAAAAAAAAAAAAATAGAAATCCTCAGCAGAAATTGAAACTTGCAGAGAAATTACTCTACAGATTCCTTCACCAAACCATATTAAAAGAACTATCTTAACCGTTACAGAAACCACCAAGCATCAACAACTTTAGTAACAGTAAGCAAAATCTGTCAAAACATGGTATATTAATCACATTCTAAGTCACACATGCTTATATATCCTAAATCATCATTACTGAAAATCCTAGCAGTCGCTGTAAACACAAGAAATTCTAATATCATTGTCATGTTCAACCACTGAAAATTAGATTTATCGAATTCCATCCTTGGAAAAACATACTATGATTTAGAAAAATCAGCCATGAATGCTGTGCTGAGCAGAGTTATGAAAGAGATGTGTTAGGAAAATTCTGGCAGGTGAAAAAAGAATTCTAGAATTACATGCAAAAGATGATCATTCTATGGGAATATATAAGAAATCTCTCTTTTTAGGCCATTTTCTGGTCTTGGTAACAGAAATATTTAACAGCGGATCAAACACTAAAGTGTGCAAATGACAGAACCACATACCTGAGAATTTTGCCAGAGGCAGGTTATGAGGATGGTGCAGAGGGACCAGACTCAAGTACACTTCAGCCTCCAGGGTAGGGAGGTGCAACCAAAAGATTTGTGGATGCCAGATTATTTCACAAACATTCATTTTAACACTTTCCCATTAAACTGAATTTTTTTTTTAAAAAGACGAAAAAAAAATCAGGAGTACAGACATACACTTTAGGGATTTTCTCTCTCTTTGTTCCTTAGTTCAGAAAAGGTATAAACACCACCAAAAGAGTGCTGGATGTATTAGTCAAAGATGGGGTGGAAGGCCACAAGTATGCAGAGTGCTATTCTGGTATGAGTAACAAGATCTGTAGTTCTTCTACCTCCAGATTTTAAGCACCAGATATCAACAATGGAGATTGCATTTTTCATAGAAAAGGGTTATTTGATTCAGTCAAGTGCAGGAATCCCTCTAAGAATCCCTCTAAGACAGCCATGATTGTTGCATCTTAAATCTTTTTTTAAAGCTTTTAGTATGAGAAAGTAATGCATCATACTTGTTCACAGAAACTGTTGGCAAATCAATTCACTTTTTCTTGGCACACCTCTGCAATTTCCAGTTTATAATTTTAAGGGTGGCTGTTTATGGTGTTGATTTTCTTTTTGTTTTTTTGTTGTTTTGGGGTTTTTTGGGTTTTTTTTTTAGTCTTCAGACTCACATGACATGGACTTTTAATTTCTTTGTTCATATTCAGATGTCTATTTCTGCCATATATGATGGATCAGGAAGTGAGTCTGCTTAACATCACACTATGCTTTCTAGCTTGTGGATGGGCTTGAGATCAGGTAGCTTGGTAAAATCAAGTCAGTTGTGGCTGCAACAGAAATCTAAAGGAATAAAATGAAAGCCTGTTTGAGAACTGTTTATATACTTAGGAATACCTGTATATATGTGTTCAACAAGACAAATGAGCATCATGATTTCGGGTAGACAAAGCAGATGAGAAAGCATCACTGAAGCAGCTCTAGTATACATTGAAACATACATGGTGCATGTACACACTTGTGATAGAGGAGTAATGGCCATTTATCACCAACTGCCATTCAGTTAAAAATTACAAGGTAATGGTAGGAGGAGAGACATACAAAATTCTTTCCTGGGTAACTGTACTGTTTTTGGTATCAGGACACAAGTGAAATTGCAATTACAGTCATAGTGCTGAATTACCCAGAGTACTGAACTGCAGCATGTACTTTGAAGAGAAATTACGTACTTAATATTGACCAAATCACTGAAAAGTAGGATATGATCAGTAACTGATTGAATAATAATCATCTCCCTCTCCAGTAGCACATAACTGAAGTACTGTGCTTGTCAACATCAAGCAGAAAACTTAATGAGGAGGTTCAAACTTGCTTTCTGTGCTATAACATCCATTTTTTAAGTATCATAGGTGTTATAATAAAATTATGGCCTGGAAGATACAAGGCAACATCCAAGAAAATGACTATACAGTTTAGGGAAGGGGTAGGGAAAAAAACCAACCAAACAAACAAATAAAACAAAAAAACAAAACCACAAAAAACCCCTTTCTCCAGAAACTTCCTGCAAATTCACTCTCATTTCCGCAGCTTCAGGGGATAGAAAAAAATGGAACACACACCTAAACACTCCGTTGCAAAGATGGCATACTGCTATTGAAAAGGTGACAAAAACAGCTACCATTTTCATAGATATATTTGGCCACACAGTAGGAACATTACAGGATATTCACAGTTCAAGAGAGGTCTTACCTGGTTTTAGTCTTGTGTTAAAGGCTTTTTTCATGTAGCCTGTGTAAGCTGGTAGCCATACCTTCATTTAGAGATGCTGGGGCTTTAAGCAACCTGATCTAGTGGAGGGTGTTCCTTCCCATGGCAGGGAGGTTGGATCCAAATGATCTTTAAGGTCCCTTCCAACCCTAACCATTCTATGATTCTATGAAATGCATGAGCTATCCCAGAAAACAATCCAAAACAGCCAATAAAAAGGATTTTTTTTCAATCTTTGTCATCATTTGTGTCTAAGTCAGAGAGAGAATTTCAGATAGCTAACTCACCAATCCAGAGTTCACAAAGATCAATGACAACAGATCAGCAGTATCATATGGCTAATTTAAACTCTCTTTTGGGACATGGGTTTGGTTGTTGGAATCCTTGTACATCAACCTGTTGATTTCTGCACAGCATGTCCATTCTGTGCAAAAAGAATATGAAAACAAGTTTGGCATTAGAATCCTTAATCATATGAAACTCAAAACTAAGGGAAAAAGTAAACATCATCTTTGGAAACAGAGAAAAATGTGAGAAACTTATGCCAAGCTGTATCAAGAAACCAGTGATGTTGTTTACACGGGGACATTTCCCTTTCAGAACAGACTAATGTGCACCTCTGGAAGACAGTTGTGCAGGAACAATGAGTCTAAGATCTGGTAGAGGAGACAGACCCTTCATTCCTTCTGCCTTTTTGATTTTTAGATGTCAGGAGTTTCTAATTTTAACACATCGACAACATGGGAATGAAAGAAAACACATTCTTTATTTGACTTCTAAGAAATGGTTTAGTAAATCTCAAATTGGCCTGACCACCAGTCCCTAATGATACGTCATACCAAAACATCTATACAGTTCTTAATGTCATGTAATGGTCAACAGTATTTCATGAGCCACAGCAAACAACCAGTCAAACTGTTGACTGAGCCTAATGAATTCATCGCCTGCCCAAATAATAAATGCATGTGTGAACTGGTTTCTGTACTAAGTTTAAAGAGAAAACACACTACTCACCCTACGAGTTACTATGCTTGACACCATTTTCATGAAAAACATCATCGGTAAAGAGATAATTTTTAAGAAACACTCTGACTCCCAAATTAATGTCACAACAACAGTTTATAAGTGTCTGTAACAGCAGCAACCTACACCTTTATGCTGTAACTGTAAAGTTCATACCTGGGGTTGTTCAGCATTCAGGAGCTACTTCCCATTGCTTATATATTGTTAGAGGAATACCACTAATGTACATGCACGAACACTCAGACTAGTTAAACTATGACTACACTTTCTTCCCTTTGTTCTGTTGTCACCATGCATCTTTGAAATAACATGGAAACCCTGAACAGAGGTCCATACCAATGCACCCAAAATATTTCTAACATTTCATCTGTCCACCAGGAAATGGTAAAAGTTCTCTACAAAGAGGTGTTCATGTGCACTGATAAGTAAGTGTAAGTAACAAAGTGTACTTAGCACATCAATGGAAGTGATTAGATACAGCAATGCTGACACGTAAACAAAAACATTTGAAAATTAAAACTGCTATTTTACTGCAGAGGAATAAGAGGCATCACAGCCACTGTGACTCAAATGATTACACTTAATATTTATATGACTGATTTTTAGAATTTTAAAGAATTACTTTGAAAAGAAAAATAAATTACAGGAGTAATACAATTAAAAAAAAAAAAGTAAAGAAAAACTGCAGCTGAGTATCATGAAAAACTACTTGGCAATAAGATCTGCAAAGAAGTACAAAAGCACCCCAAGGGAAGCAGTGGAATCTCCATCATTTGAGATATTTAAAGACCAAACTGTACAAAATGTTGGAAAATATTCTGTAGGGAATAGTCCTGAATTTGTAAGGAGACAGACTGGATGACCTAACAGCTCTTTTTCCATCTGTAACGTCTATTATTCTGTAATTGTCTCATGTCCTCAATCCACACATTAAGCAATCTTCACATTGCTCCAGTGCCAAATGGTTTGGTTCCAAAGCTCCCACTCTTTACTCATCATTTAAGACTAGCAGAGCAAATCCTACTTAGGAATGAAAATGTTCATAGCAAGATCAACAACGAGGAAAAGAAATAATTCTGAGGCCCAACCATATAATTTCTCTCACACCAGCGGTTCTCAAGATGTGCTAGTCTGTACCATTCATAAAAGGGTACCATTAGTAGAATACAAACAGCTTCAAAATATTATGCAGCTCACCTCAATGCTTCTGCTGAACAGTATTTCTGAAATCAGCATTTGTTAAATCCTGTTGCAAACTATGCACATCTCAGAAACTCATGAAAAATAATTCTGTAAAATCTCAACCCAGTTTTCTCAAACTGTGTATTGTGACAGTTTTTTTCAGGCACAACAATAATCTAAGCAGTATCTAAATCTGTCTTATCCTCACCTCTCAATCCAATTCTAGGCCGTTTACAAGTCTTATTTAAATACTGTAAGAAGCAGCAGAGAAGAGGGAGTACAGTCATTGTTACAGAATTTTCCCCTAAAGTTCTTTTCTATAGCTCCATAATCCATAGAATTACTTAAATTTGGAAAAATCAGAAAAAGCATTCTTTGCTCAGGGACAGCTATTGTGTTTTCATAATGGGGAAAAAACATCAGGTTTCACACTTACAAATAAATGTTCTTCTGAGCACAAGTTTGATAAAGTTGGAAAAAGACTTTCAGAATTTCTATCCTGCACATGAACTTTTACAGCTTTGAGAAAAGGAGCAAAGTTGCCAGATCACAGTCACACCTTGATGAACATCTGAGAGATTCTTGGGTTTGCCTTTTCATTTAGCCAGAGGTGTACTTTAAATGTTCGTGTTTAAGGGCCCTGTTATTCCCATGATTGCTCTATTTTGTTATTCATTAAAAGGAACATGCCATATTAAGAATATCTAAAAGTAAGATATTTACTTGTTTTGAACTACATCTAGTAATTTAAAATCTATACATTCTGAACCTATTGATTTCAATTTCCTAAATATAAAAGCTTTATTTTGGAAAGTTTTCAAAATATTAAGTACTGTCAAATCAAGTAAGAATTTTATTGTCCGTTTGTAGAGCAGGTAAAATTTTAAAAATAATTAATGCTTTTAACAGCAATGTTAACATGTTTTTTTTACACTTTTTTCCACTTTGCTTGCTTTTATATTCACAGAGGGAGAATTAACCTGGTAGCATAGGCCAACTTAGATCCTTTCCTGCCACAGTGCACAGAAGTCTGCATGTGTCGTGTGTACTTCCAACTTATTTACATAATGTAATTTATTTCCCTGTATAGCCATGGTCTTGATTATATCTGGACTAAATTCCGCCTTTTTAGAACAGGGATATTTTTATGCATCTCAAAACACTTTGCTTTCACTGTAAGTATTATGTAATGTTAAATATTCCTCTCACAGAGTGCAAAGCACCAAAAAAAAAATAATTTCTGATCAGTATTGCACATTTAACTAAATACCTAAAATATTCAACTTTATTACATACATACACTATTTATATCTAACAGAAATTGTTAAAGGTGTTTCCTATTTCCATTTGAAAGCTTAAAAAGAATACTGCTTTAAAAATTATCCAAAATATGAGATGTGTGAAAAGTGAAAAAATCCAGAACAAGATCTCAAGTTAATATTAAAATATTTACAAAAGAGACACACAATGATGTCTTCTCTACTGTCATGCTTGAAATAGAGAGAGAGAACTCCTAAAATAAATCTTGTGATTGTCCTAAAAACAATACGGGCCAAAAATCTTTTACTATCTGCATGAAAATGATGAGAAGTTTACTAAACCAAACTGCTATAAAAATACCAAACAAACTAAAAGCAAACAAGAATTAAAATCCAAAATGTACTTGCTTAATTTATCTTTTCCATATTACCACTTGTGAAGAGTAAAAGTAAAATAACTGGGATGTTACATTGCTTTTTAACAGTACTTATTCCCAGTTATTGCATGCTGCTAGTTATGTTCTCTAGGAATCATTCTGACAGAAGCACCATGTAATATGGCAATAATGGCTTGCAAAAGATGAATAAAACAAGAAAATACATATTTAACTTCTTACAACATATGGCAACAGGTAGCAGAAATTCTGTGGCTTTGCATAAATAAGATTAAGTACGTCTTGAAAACTGTTCTATCTTATTTTTAGCATATTAGGAAGAACAATAAATCTTGTAATTTTAAACATAGAAATTATAATAAATATACTAGTCATGTCTGGTTTTGACACTAAAGAATAAAAATATCATGCTGTATAGTCCTTTAATCTCCACTCTTGATTTTGTTTCATAGAAAGAGACACAATCTCTGATGATATCTCATTGTTACATCCTAAATTCCAAGTATAAATCACAGAAATAATGTATCGATATAAGAAGATGAATATATGTATGTTACTTATATGTAATTTAACTGGCAGATTCAAAATGTATTTAAAGTTTAAATTAAATTTTTAACCTGGAGTATTTAAGCTATCTGTCCTTTAAAAGGAGGAACCTAAAAGAAGGTTTTGGTTTTGTGAGGTTTTTTCAACATTTTTTACAATTTACATTTTTCCAGACTTCAGGTTAAAACAGGTGAACTATTTGTTTGTGTGGTTCACTATCTTCATAAATCCATCACCAACATCCTCTCTTCTCCGAGACTACAACACATTAGTGGCAAAAAGCATAAACAACTTATAGATATGCATCTTGTCACTATGTGGAGAAAGCAGCACTGATGGCAAGCACTAGATATCACTAAGTAAACCATGCTAAAACAATTACCAAAAAAATTAAAAACAAGCAAAAAAGAAGTATCTTCTGACATCACCTCACAGATCAACACATGCATTAGCTTTAGTGGAATTTCAGCTCTCCCCATCTGCTGGCAAACCTGTCTCCTACACTCTAGAAAATCGTTCCAGGGTAGAAACATCAGACAGGCCCAAGAGTAATACGCTCCTTGTCAGCTCAGGTAAAATTTATGCAACACAGAGCCAGAGCTAAAGAAAAATAACAAATGATATGACACTTGGATAGCATATTCTATCTAGTAATAATAAGCATGATAAAATTTGTTTCAGATGAAGAACAATTTGCCCAATCATGATATTTCAGTTACTTTTTTAGGGTCCTGATTTTTTAGCTCTTCATTTTGGAAGTTTCATCTGTGGAAATTGCATTACGAATAAACATAGAGGTAAGCAAACACCACTCAAGAATTTTTTTTTTATTTTTCTCTTTATAGAAGACTGCTCTAAAACCACCTATTATCCCATACTAACATTTTGCTTTTATGCTTATGTATACATGACTGAGAAGCCACAAGACCTGGCCAACTCACGCTGCCTTCAAGAGGAAGAAGCAGTTGTTTGAGATGCTGTTGCTTCTTGCAGATGACAGCTGCTTCCTCTTCAAGGGCTTGGATTGCTGCCTCTTGTCTCTACTGCACTGGCTTCCATTTCAAGAGAATGAAATGCCTACCAAAGAGGACAGGAGCATTTCTTTCTTTCTCAGCATAGAAGAATGACATAGGATGAAGATGAAACACTGTTCAGTGATGCCAGTACTTAGCACCAACATTATTAGAGAAAGACATACTAAAGGGGCTGAAAAGATACTGGAGTGGTCACCTTACACTCATGACCAAACCTTCTTCCTCTAAAAAGATAAAACACATAGGGTTAACAGTACCAGTACTCCATGCAACTACTACCTGCACACAAGTCAAAATATGAGAGCAGAGTCATAAGTACGAACGTTAGCATCATTTTTAGCTGATTATTCTTTTTTTGTGGACTCAACCAGTGCTAACTAAAATTAATTTGTCTGTCAGAGACAACATAGGCACAAAGGCTACTATATGAGGCAGATGAACAAAATCCATGCAGAAACTAAGGAACTCTAGCGATAAGCAAGAATTCCCTAGCAAAATTTTAATGCAGTTGCTGCAAAAGAAATCAAAATACATTATACATTCAATTGACATTTCTTCCTTACACAAACAGGAGAAATTCCTCAAAAATAAAATCTTTCCAAAAAAGCCAGCTGCAACTTCAAGGGCACACAGATGCCATGCAAGGCAGTGTTAATGTTAGAGACAACTGAACTAGAACTAAATCAGTTAGTATATTTACATAGCATACTAAAATACTGGACAGAAACACTAGTTTAAGTCCAAGTAACAGACTAACTTCATTAGTAGCATCCTGCACAGAGGCTAATGACTTTTTCATTGCAAGGTGCAGATATACTTTCAAAATTCCCTCTCACTTCCTATTTTCAGTATGAACATCTTCCTCCCATTACCTGAATGCTGTACCTTTGGAACATCATTCCAAGTAGATGTCTAATAAATGAATGACAGCTCTTCTGTCACAGTATCATTCATGTTCAGGTCTAGTGTGTTCTTCCTTTACCTTCTTCGCTAATCCAGTACTTTGCTCTTTCTCACATGGGTAAGAGCTCAAATTGTGGATTTATGGAACCTGAGGCTATGAAAAATGTTATGATCATCCATGCTGAACTCCTGAATAATGCAGACAATAGAATTATACAGTTCCAAACTAAATGTATAAACTCCTGATAAAGCAACAGTTTATTGTATTAAATAACCTCCAATTCCAATTGAAAAGACTTCAGGCTTTAAAGAGTCCATTATATTCCTATACTATTTGTTTCACTGCTTAAGTACCCTGACTATAAAATTAAATCTTATCTAAATCTGCCTAACTTCACCTACCATGCAAACTGCTTAGCTTTTTACCAGATGCAAGAACCTACTATCAGAAATGTCTAGGTTTCTCTAAGTTTTAATTAACTCTTTTCTTAAACAACTGCTGTTAAATCAGCTTTCTAGTTTCTCTCAGTCATGGTGGGCTGAGGAAGATAATATTAATCCAATTTAGAAAGTATTTTGGAGAATTAGTAAACACAAAGCTTATGGAGAAACTTATAGGCAAAAATATACACTGAACACAGGAGGAAAAATATAGAATAACAAGCAATCATGAAGCTGGAAAATGATCTTGCCTTAGTTATCTAGTCTGCTTTCAAAAACATATCATCAGACTGAGGAACTTCACCACTGAATTTATTTAAAATATTCAGCTGTTTGAAACAAAACTCTGTTTTGATCACTTAGAGCAAAACTGAACAGAACTGAAACAGTTTTTATTTGCACATGAATTGAAAATAAAAGAAAAATTAAGCCTGTTATATTAAGAAGGGATCACCTCATTCAAAATTTGGGCATATCACCATGAGTTAAAATACTAATTTGTTCATCTTTCAACATTATTTTACAACTTTTTTTTTTTTGAATAATAAATAAGCATGTCATAATAAGCATGCCCATGTAATTTAATGTGTATTGAAATAAAACCAGCTAAACAGAATCAAAATGTTTAATATATTGCCTCAAGGAACTCCCGAGGAAAAGGGCAAGCTTTCTTACTTTTATTAGAAGTTTAGACTGAACTACAGGTTAAAGGTTCTGTAACATACTAACAACACAGTTTCCTTTAGAGTATAGCTTTTGGAAGCTTACCAAGACAAATTTTAACTCCTTGTACAATCCTAACCCTGTTTGCTATACAAACTTCTTTGCCTCATTCATCTCCTTCCATAAACTCATAACTGCCACAAAGACTGGAAGTAAGATTATTTTTTTAACTCACAGTGAAAATACAATATTTATAATTTTCTATAGCCCCATCCTTTCCCCCACATGAACAGATTTCATCTCCTTTGCAAAACAACATAGTTTAAAGTAAACAATGAATAATTATTATATGAATATTTTAAAAATCAAGGTTCTATACAACACTGGATTCTACCAATTTCCTACAAGTGAGCTAAAAGAAAATCATGTTTGACTAAACCCGATTTCACATAAAACTGATAATTATACAGGTATGCTTGAAGATCTCTGAAAAAATGCTAAAGCTTTATGATGAGCAACAGAAAGAAATACTTTAAACAAAGAATGGAACGACAGAATTATTTTATCCAAAAAGAAGAAAAATGCTATTAGGATAAAAATATAACAGCGAAGTGACCTAATCAATTGTAACCAATGTAAAAATAAGACACTCCATTCAGAGAAAGCAAGGACATTTCCTGAAGTGTTTCATTAGTCAGAATAAAGTAGGCCATTTGAGAGAAATCTGAATGAACAGAAAGCTGGAATTTTAACAAGAAAATTCACATGTTGACCGGCTCTTTCATATTCTTAGGGACTATAAACCATACGTAAGTTTCAAATTTTCTTTTTTTCCCCAACAAGTCCAGTTAATTGCTTAATTAGGAATTATAACAGCTGTACTGTAAGACAGAAAACCACTAATTAAAAATATAAGAGAGACAGGACCTCTAATGCAATTTCTGTGCTGGTCTTTCCTATCTAATACCACTCTTAAAGGAACACTCTTATTAGATGCCTATATAAGACTAAAGTTCACTGAAAATACCAAAAATATTCTTTGCATCTCACTCATCCCATAAATGATAATGCAAGTATCTTGTCTTTTACAAACACACACACCCTCCAGAAAACAAACAAACAAACAAAAAACAAACAGCAGAGGAAATGCCCACCATTTATCTCCATAGTTTTGTATGGAAACAAAAGGTACACATTATGTTATGCATTTATTCATTCATCTTCTTTTTCTCGGCTACAAATATGCATATTTTATAGGCTTTAAGTAGCAGGAGCTGCAGTGGTGACCTGTATTGGAGAAGGTCATGAACTGTCATATGCCAGTCAAAATTGGCTCCAGCCTTTCCCAAACAAGATAAAAACAGTGGGAAAACCTCCTGTCTACCCAAGAAGGGCACAACATCCCTGCTCAGACATATTTAAGGCAGACAGAAGCAGGTGCGAGGGACTGGAAACACACTTGGTGGGGATGGGGCACTCCAACCCAAAAGGCAGTGCTCAAGGGGCTGTGACAGTGAGCAAACCACAGCAGGGCAGCAACACCCTGGAAGGGCTGTTGCTTACAGGTAGTCCACAAAGTAACCACTGACATAGATTAGCAGACAGAAACCACCACATAAACCACCTCAACCTCCCAGCTGCCCATCACCATACCAAAGGCATTCGCATGGACTTAGTACAACTCAGGGCAAAACAACTGCAATTAGACTGGGGGAAGAGGAGACCAGATGTTTATGTGTGTGTCTAATTGCTTGTCATTTTCTTCTTCTCAACACTCAGAACAGTGATCAGAGATTCACATCAGTTCACAACAAATTATTTCAAGTAAATTTCCCCAAATCTAGACTGTTTTACTGACTATATTACCTTAAATTTTAATGCAGTGACCTAGTTCTACCAGTGACTGAGTTCCCAAAGATATTACAGCTGTCCCCAGTAACTGGGGAGGGCCAGGACAAAGAAAGGTGGGAATAATCTCTATTAATTCCCTGCTGATGGTCGAACAGGGAAACTTAAGATGTTGTTCTCTTTGACAACAGCCAGGAGTCCATGCAATACATGCATTCTTTGGAATAAGCAGAGCACATGATGCTTTTTGCCCAGCTAACAGAAGCAAAAGGAAACTGAAGGTATTAGAAGCATATGTTTTCAAAAAGACATGAGAAAAAAATGTGAAAAATTGCAGTGGGATTCAAAAGGTATCAGAGGACTAAATGTATAAGGATATAAGAAATACTGCTTAGAATGCCCTAGAGAGATTGGAGGATACTACTAAAAGATACCAAAGAAAGAGGGAGGTAACAAAAATCTGCATTTTAAAGTGGCAGGATGTCGGCGATATACAATACAAAAACAACCAAAACAAAACAAACAAAAAACAACCCACAAACAAACATCAAAAACCCCAACAGAACTCAAAAGAAAACATACTTCATTACTTCTCACTTGAACCAAGTATTGCACTATTCTATCAATAGAGTATTATCATGGAAAATGAGAGATTATCTTCTCAACATGAAGAAGTACACTTTAATTTCATGGCGCTTTAGCCACCAAGGATGGGCAAAGAATGGGGTACCACTCACTCTCCTGCAGCTGCCAGTGTAGACAGTCAGGAATCCAGGACACCCAGGACCAAGTATCTCATCATGAGAAGTCTGCCTTCACATCCTTGTTCCCAAGAACGCTCAGTTTCTCTGCAAGATCCACTCCTACACTCTTTTGGATTTCACTGTAAAATGACAGAAAGTTATCTTTGATGCCAATTATGGCAGCTTCCTTCATCATTCACTTGCTAATTATTTTTTTTCCTAACAATTTTGATACTACTTATCATTCTGCCCTTACCACTGGCAAGTGGTCCCTATAAAACTGTGCTACATTTTTAACTTTCATTGAAGAAGGGAAAAAAAAAAAAAAAAAAAGAAGTTTTACCAATACAATATTTTAACAAACTAATTAGCATGAACTTGAAAGCTATTAACTTATTGAAAAAAAGCTATTAACATATTTTCATTATGCTATCTTGCAAATTAAATATCTATGAGACTCTAGAATCAGGTCTTTATTCTGAGAGGAAATATCTCTGCTAAGGAGATTTTTTTTTTTAATTAGCAAAATAAGGTAACTTTACAAATATGCATATGTTTTTCTTGCACACATTTATAAGTGGTGTTTAATGTACAGCTAATGTTTAAAGACATCGCACTTTGCTGAATTCTAAACCATAGCATTTCAGCTCTGCAAGTGACAAATCCTTACAATTTGTCTGGCATTTTTTTTATGTCTGTCCCAAACTGCACTCTTCATTTTTGTTAAACCACAGAAAGAATTACACATATAGATGTCAAGACAAATGTTGCACACACTTCAAAAATGAAGTACATAGGAAACGCTCTCTTCTTATTAAAAGTGAGGAAATGTTTTTCTTAAAAGTGTAAGCCTAACGACAATTTAACAGAAAGGTTTGAAATAAGGCATATGGGATGAACTATCCCAACACTGTGCTTTCATGAACCTTGTGGAAATTCTCCCTCCTTTGGCCAAGTTGTAGATGTCTGCAAACTGTATTTTGCATATGCTCAGCAAAAAGTTCATCTGAAAAGCAAAAGTCTCCTAAAAAAAAAATTAAAAGAAAAAAAAAAAAACAAACCCATCTCTACTGAGTATTCTCCAATCTGGAGATGAAGGAGCCAATCCAGCCCTTTGTAGTTGCCTCTGTTCCAGGCTGCTACAATGCCAAAAACACGAATAGACAGCAAGGGAACATTTCCTTCTGTGCCTTTTGTTCCTTCATTAGCTGAGCACTGAGAGTTCACAGAAGAGAAGCATAAAAGAGGGAAGAAAGACCAAAGACAACTAAGTAGATTAGACAGACAACAGCTACTGGAACAATGACATAAAGGATTACAAAAAAAACCCAAAACCAACCAACAAAAAAACAAAACAAAACAAAACAACCAACCAACCAAAAAAAAAAACAAAAAAAAAACAACCCTAACAAACAACAAAACAGCAGGAGAGAAACTGAGACCATTTTTTAGACCTGTATTTGCTCACGAAGGACAACAAGCAGTCAGGACAGAAAGTAAGGTGAGGATATGAGTTAAGCAAGATGAGCAAGATGAGGAAAGATGCCAGGGAAAGAAAAGTTGTATTAAACAAGAGGGACACCAAAAGATGTGGTCAGCTGAGAGGAGGTAGATACAATTCTGTACCAATATAATACATCCTGCTCAGAAACTAGAACTCAGTCTGAGTTTACAATATCAAGTCTTCAGCAAAGCACATGCTCTAACAACCTCTAGAAATTGGTGCCTCGTTAGTACTCTCTCAAATTAAGTAGCAGATGTTTGTATCATCACAATGAACTATGTGAAGATCAATATAATTCCACACCATGGAGGTGGGTTCTTTTAGTTGACTTCAGTTAAAAACTTAACAGTTTATATTGATAAAACTACATTTTTTCTGAGGGATCATTTTCTAACTGGGTAATATTATTTCTCGAATTACTTTTATACCTTCCTTCATGTCATAAATCCCTGCCAGAGAAGCACTGCTATGATATCTAAAACTGACAGAGCTGAGCTGGCACCACCAGTAATGGGGTAAATATTTTTTAAAGATCTTTTTAGCGCTTTGCAGGAAATATCACCATCACTGTCCCAAGCCAATAAATAATCCTGCTGTTGGATAAAACATATACTGAATTTGTCTTTCCACAGAAAAATAAAACCTGAGATATCAAGATCCCTCTGATCATACATAATGACGTGAAAAAAATAATCTATTTAATTCCCTTACCACATACAAAGTCATCTAAGAAGCAGATCCTTCATATTAAGCCAATTAAAAAAATATATTGTTAAAGCAACCATTGTACTTACCACGTTATTCAGGTCTAGATAATCAAAGAGAGACCTGTTTTGATAAATGTGGCCCAATTATTTTCATTCAATAATTTTTATATTATTTTTCATTGGGAAGATTATAAAAGAACATACCTTCTGTCTCAGTTGCATGCAACATGAAACTGAAGTTTACAGAGAAGTTCAGATTTTAATGTTTATTATCATCAAATCTGTAGACACACTATAGTGTCCCCAGCTCTTGTGAAAATCTACACAAAGCAGAAGACATTGTGCTTTGAGAACCAAGTTAGTGTAAATAGTGCTGCAAAGATCTAAAGGGACAAAGGATGCCAAGAATTTAAAGTAGAAATAATAAAATGGGAAGGATACTTACTAAAACATAATCTTCCCTAAAGAAAATGAGATACCCAAATAAGAAAGAACAACTGTGTACCTTCCTTATCTAGCTATGGTTCTGAAGAAGAATCTTAGGTCTCAGAACAGAGAAACACTGACTGCAAAGCACTGCTGTTGCATTAATAGGTACTATTTTAAACAGTTACTTTTCAGATTAAAACTGCATTTTACAGTGATGCAAAGAACTGCAAAGCTGAAAAGAGGGATTATAAGACAGAAAGGGTACTCGTATTCTTCAGTTTAAGAAATATTTCTATAGCTCTCCAAGATTTCTTTCATCCACCATACAGCACGTGTCAAGAGTTATGCTGATGCTTCACTGGGAGCTAAGCATCCCAATAGTTTTTACATTACCATGAACCACAATAGCAATCCTTGACATTGGTTATAAGTGTCACACAGAGCCTTCATTAATTGTCGTCATCTTTAAAACATAAAAGAAACCCTCTCTTCTTGAATGTTATTACACAAAACGTGTACGTGTGATCTATATACAGCAAGTGCAAAAATGTTTTGTACTGTAATAATAATAATTTAGAATATATGGGACAGAAAATGTACTATTGTTAAACTGTCAGTCAAAACCCTTGTTATACAAGGATAGAACATCACATCCATCTATAACAGCCTTTTCTGTCAGTCAAATGTGTTGTTCTATACAAATCTAGCATCAATTTGATTTCTAAATTGGCAGAGGCTGTAAAACATTATTCTGATGTGATATCAATGTGATCTAAGTTGCTGTTGATATCAGAATACAACACAGGTTTCCTCTCAAATCCAGTTCTTGTGCTTTTAGGCACCTGCATAACATAGATGATTCTGCATATATAAGTACATGAACATTCAGATGAAATTTTGCTTTTGTTATATGCCAAAGAAAGAAATATTTGGCAATAATCTCCTGTAATTTGAAACAATACATAGTTTGAGAATTCAGTATCAGGGTGATGAAATAATTATGTACCCTACAAACCCCCCAAAAAAGTCCTGTTTATCCAACACATACTCTCATTCAGAATCAGATTAGTCCCTTTATCCTAGCTGTGAGTAACTGTGGCTTATGAAAACTGAGTTAAAAAGCACTTGAATTTCTACAGCATTTTTCTGTGACATTAGCCACAGAATGAACTGAATGGGACAAAGTATTCACTCATAAAAGAATGCAGAGTTGGACTCTGTTTCTTGTCCCACTGCAAAACTGAACAAAAATAACAAGAACAGATGACATTTAAATTTGATTATTGAAAAAAAACCACACAAACAAAACACCAACCCAAACCAGTAACAAAAACAGTAAGTCAAGACAAGCTCTGGCCCTTTTTAGCACATTCCCATGCACACCCTGACATCTGCAATTTTTGCATGAACATACTGATTTTTGTACCTGGGTTCAATACAAGCTAAAGAAAGCATATCAAATCAATCTCTCGACAGACAACTAATGAATTTAACCATCCATTTTCTTCTATCTTTGAAGTGTGAAAGTACAGTTAAAAACTACAGGTTACCAAAAGCAATGTTAGGCTTTCATGTAATATTTTTTATTTTTTCTTATTCACTTCATATAGGAATCATTAATCTAGAGTGATCTATTAGCAGACTTACAATTATTTGGGCATATGCAATGTAGCAGACATTTTCATGGGTATAATCAGTGATTCTTAATATACTTGGTATACACAACAACTTTATGGAATACTACCTAATGACTGACAAGATTCTAAAATCCTCAAGAGCTCTCGGGGCAAGTTCAAACAAATTGCTATTGAGATGATATCACCAATCTCTTTTCCACTTGGGGCAAGTTCAAACGAATCGCTGCTGAGATAGTATCACCTATTTTCCACTTGCAGTGTTTCAGTAACACCTACAGTCAAAGAAAAGGGCAGCAATGCCTAAATCATACCAGTTTTCAGAACACGAAAGCTTATAACTGTTAATGAAGATATGTGACTATGAAACAGAAAGCCTAAAATGCTAGCTCGTGCTTTAGTTTACCAACCTGGCTACCTTTTTACACAACTGAGGTAAACAGCTGGCTAAAGCAAACCTCAGATTTAGAACTAAATTATGTACAGAACTACTAACCAGTAATTTTCAAAATCTGGCTATAACTTGAAAAAAATCCCAGTACCTTGTTTTTGTTCTCAGCTTCAACACCTTAACTTCACAATAAACCACCTAATTTTTCTATGACTCAGATAAAATATAACTATTATTTCTGACTCAGTTAAAATTTAACTATTATTTCTCAAAAAAATCTCTTATAAGGACTATTTCATTAATGTTAAAAGTATAAATACTTGATATAGAAGCAAATTGTAAGGCAATCAAGAGTTTATACATAAAAATTAAACATAGGCAATTAATGCAATTAACATTTATTGCAATATTTACTTAGGTAGCATGTCAAACGAGGCTAAAAATTAGGCAGCTTGCATACCTGCTATTGTGTACAGCTTTTCCACTCTGAGAAAACTGCAATTTACTCAGCACAGTGTGTTGTATATATTCAATTGTCCAGCCTTATAGCATTCTATGCAGCTGATCATTTCATGCTAATTGCTTCTGTTTCTGTGCTTTTTAATTTAAGATAGAGATAAAAGCTACTCAATCTCAAGTACCATTTTACATATTTGAACTGATATTTGAAAGCTGGTCTACAGTAAAAAAGTGTCAACAAAGTAACTACACAAATTATAGATCAGGTAATGGTTGAGGTTGGAACAGAACTCTGGAGATTGTCTCATCCAACCCCTGCATATTATTAAAGAGTTGTATCCAGTTGAGTTTTAACTATTTCCATGGATGGAGACTCCATAACCCATCTGGACAACCTGCTATAGTAATCAATCACCCTTAAAATATGGTGGACAGAATAAATCACTCTCAGTCAACTATTATACTGTCAAAAACAATATAGTTAGGTTGGAAAATCTAAATTCTCCTGAAGCAAAACTGAATTGCAGAACTCAATTTATACAATATCTTAATTCGACAAAATAAAAATTGAAAAATAAAAAAAAACAACTAACTTTAAATGGGAACATTACCACATATCTGGTAAAACCTTCTTTTCCTTCAGAATCTAAGTATTAAGATTCATTCTGTCCCTACATTTATTTTTTCAAAGACGACTATATCATGGTTGATTTTCAAACATCATGGAATACAGTACATTAATTTTCATAGTGACAGTCAAATTCTAATAATTATTTTGATTGATAAAAATGTTTAATGTCTATAAAGTGTGAACTGCCTACTGTACAATCTCTTCCACCAAAAAAAACCCGTACCAGATTTTTCAGTATCAAGTGCACTGCCTTACGCATCATAAACTATGGAATAGAATCAGTTCTCTCAACAGATGTGCCTCCCCACCAGAGCTTCTGCTGGCTGTATCAGGTAGGTACTATGATTTTTTTCTCTTCTTGTGCTGTCATGATTATGCCAGGAGAATACAGCTGGATGTAACAATCTTAACATTTCAAAGTGTAGAACAGATATTAATTTATGTCTACAACACTAAGAAGCAAGCAGATATTTTACATACCAAGAAATCAAAGAGAGGTGAAGTGCTTTGTCTAAAGGCACTTGGAAGAAATTATTAACAAAGCCATAATTAAAATTCAACATCAAGCTTCATGTTAATCCTCTAGACCTAACTGCCTTTTTCAAAGTGCATGATTTGGAACATCCAAAATAAGAATCAATTCAGTGCTTTTTGTCAATATATGCTTCAATGATAAAATAAAACATCACTTCAGCTCTGTATTGGCATGAACAATCATCTTTCTCAGGAATCAAGTTCATGAATTTGCTTTAGAATTAAAAAAGAACAAATTAAAAAGACAAGTCACAGTTAAAATTTAAATTCCACACTTGATTTGGCCTCTACCTCTGTGTACTGAGGGACTTAACAAGAAAACACACATATGTGCCAGGTATACTAGTATACCAACTTTAATACTAGACCCATTTAATTAGTTTGCTTTCAATGCAAAGGTGCAGCACCTCAGCAATTATGAAATCATTAATACAACACAGCGTAACAGCACCTTTAGAGATCTTGCCTAACCTCTAGGCACACATATAACCCCCATTAAGGCTAATGGGAGTCACATGTGTGCATCCAAGGGAGAAGAGACCCATTAAAACTGATACAACATATCCATTAATCTTCAGGTCATTCTTAAGGTCAAACATTATAAAAATGTTTATGAACAGTACTTACTAGGTATGCACAGTATCTACTTTGGGTTTAGGACAGACCTGTGAGCAGTTAAGGCCATGGAAAACGTCTGCTTTAAAAGCATCACCACATTTCAAGTAGTAGTATGGAAATTTGAAAGTGCTTTTCTGTAGTCAGAGAGGACATTTTTCTATCATCTCCTGAAAGAATTAGAAGGATAGAGATGATGGGAAAGGTTAGACGCAAATGAAAACCTTGGACAAAGGTATGCTCTAGCTTTTCATTTTTCTTCCATCCCCCACTCTTTCTTCATATTACAGTCCCTTAGTTGTGGTTTTCTGCTTCAGGAAGAATATTAACTGCAGCGACTAAATTCCTAATCTGTGCAGTCTGCTACAAAGACACTATAAATAAGATTTTGATTATTGAATCACCAGCAAACCACAACAATCCAAGCACTGCTTCCAGAGAGGAAGGGGCATTTAATTTTTTCCAAAGAAAAAGGTAACCTTAGTTTGCTAGTAATTTCATTCTGCATATCTAAAAACTCCCTTTTTCACCACTGTAGGATAGTTTAAGTAAGCATGCTCTTTTCCATTTTAGAAAAAGATGAAGCTATTCAGTCTGTAAAAGTGGTCTGATCAGCAATGAATTTGCTGACTTTGTCCACATTGAGTCCTGGAGGACAGAGAGATTTCTCAGCAGCATGGTGCCCAGATGATCTCCATATGAACACAGCAGAAGAAACAGCAGGAGGAAATGTGTCAGATGAGTACAGAAGCGAGGACAAACTTCAGATATTAACTACCCCTATTTGTTTACTGTTTCCTTCAGGAACTGGAATGAATGAGGAAAGGTGGCTTCATCATGAGTTACTCATGAAATATTCTGAAACTCATGTTCCAGAAATCATGTCAAAACTCTTATTCTCCATGTGAGACTTGTTCAGCACTCCCCAATTACACTTCCTGTTACAGGGTTTGTAAGTATTCCAAGCATTGACAACTTAGCATTGCAAGCTTTTCTTCAGAGACCTCATGTGACAGACAGATGGTCAGCGCATCTGGAGCATCAGGCCAAAACAAAGGCAAGAGGCTGGAGAACAACCTCTAGCCTAGAAAGCGTGGCTCCAGAGACAGTCACAACTGTATTAGCCTCACCAAGAAGCAACACATCTTCAGTCTTGAGTTGCTGGTCATCTATTGCCTTTTTCTCTGTGCCCATGTCGCACAGGCTCTCACTTTCCAAGGTTTCTAAATGTTGATATAGCTCTTTATAGTGTCCTGCACAAGGAAGTGTTTTTCTTTTGTTTCTAATTCAAATATGAAATCATAACACAAGATAACAGACGATGAATTCTATGATTCAACTAAATTAATTACACCTCAGCAGAAATAAATTCTCACGTGGTTTTGTTTCAAAAACAAACCAAAAATCACTGCAAATACCTCTGTGTATATGGCAGACTATTTAAACATTTGAGTGTGATAGTTTTTCCTTTATTAGTGGTCATAAGCTTTCCTCTACATGTCTTTCTGTGAAACAGAAGAGCCATCCTACCTCAAAAGGTAAAGTTAACTCATTTTGCTTAAAACGCAGTTTTCATATAAAAGATGTAATTCCCATTTTGTGGAATCAGCCATGTGAATTAGCCTTATTCACTTCAAACACTTCTAAAAGAGGAATTACTCATCATTAACAGGCATCTGTTTTGAAGATACTTTGCCATTGTTAAAAATTACATGTAAATATTCAATGAAACTGTTCATTCAAGATCATAATATTCACAAAGGGCTGCATCCTATTTTGTGGCCCCACAAGTAGTCCAGAGTGCTACCTAATTTCCTGGCTGTGAGTCAGAAAAAAAGTGATACAAAATCCATCAATACATGCCCATGGAATCCCCACCCCAGCCTCCTTAGCACAATTAATCTCAGCAAGGTATACTTAGAACTGGGACCCTTAATGTCGCCTGTGAACCTGTATTCATGAACACACAAAAAGTAAATATAGGTACTGTTTGAATATATCACTATCTGAACATCTTTTATGCTTAATAAATAACACACATTCCTCTCAACCTGTTTATACACTCGCATTTTAGAGTTATCTTTATTTGCTTTCTAGAACCGTAATAACCAACTTTCCAATGCAGCCTTCCTCAACTGTGTAATACATTCAAGTAATACCTCCTAAGTCACCTAACCCACTTTCAGACCCCTGAGGGAGAACTTAGCTGTCACTAACGCTAGGTACCAAACGATCAACCATGTCTCAAACAGCGCTGGAGAAAACCTGCTGGCGAAACACCTGCCTGCGGTACTTAAAGCCTATTCAGTTTCTCCTCTCACGGCCCCATACATCCTGTCAGGAAACGCTACCGAAACCCCTCGCTCCCCCAGGCTGCCCTCAGCCGCAGGCTGCTCGGCCTCACCGCCCCGTACCACCCTCGGTGACCGCCCCATCCCGAGTCGGGA
>NW_009942153.1:0-210 GCF_000696875.1 Nestor notabilis | reverse complement strand
CCGGGGCTGAGCAAAAGCCGCTGCTGGCGCTTGCCGAGCTGAAGATGGCGAAACTGCAGCTCCGCTTCCACCGGGACACCGAACCATTCTCGGAGACCGAGAAGTGCCCGAAAATCACCCACGCTCCATAACCCCGCTCGACCTCAGCCCGCTCCCCACACTCAGTCCCGGGTCAGCGCCCTCTCCTGCCTCCCCCATTGGCTCCTCATC
>NW_009942152.1:122977-143085 GCF_000696875.1 Nestor notabilis | reverse complement strand
AATTATATTAATATAATATTAAATTACAGGTAATTACTTCTCTATATAACAATACAGCTTTATGAACAAAGCTACCCGGACTTGTTTATTTTCATCCAGAATTGACAATGAAAAGTTGAGGATGTCTATGCTCTAAAGGCACCCTTGATGTTTGAAACTTCAACTATAAAATTAAAGCTTAAGTTCTCTTTTTATGAGATCTCCCAGTAAATGATTTATGAAGAACTCAAAGATGTTGTAATGTGAAGCTGTCGGAGAGCACGTAAGAGACAGAAGAAGTAGGAGAGAGCAAGACAAAAATCCCCAAATAACCCTTAAAAACGACATGTCTGCTAGAAGGATGTAGTCTGTTTACTTGCCCCACAGGCCAATTGCAGATCATCTATCCTCTGGCAACATTGCCTGCTCTGCCTGTTTCTAAGCTATCTGACAGCTGCCTCAACTCCAGTGTGAATAAGACTTGCATTTCTGTGGGATTTTAGCTTGTGATCTGCATTTTCATGAGACACCCACAGGCGTTAAGCCTGTGCTGAGAGGACTGTGCTGTAATGGCAGCTTGTACTCATCTGGTCTAGACAACAGTTGATATATTTTTTTCTTATTTCTAAAGGTGGAGTACAAGAATAAGGTAAAGAAAGACTTAAATGGACTTCTGAAGGTGAGGTAAAAACGTCACTTGAGTTTAGTTTAGTAAGCTAGAAGCAATCAAATTGCTATGTTGCCTTTATACTGGTGTTTTTTTTGGAAAATAAATCTATTTTTTAAAATTCTGTTAATGTAGTGAAAAGGATTAATTCATCCTTTTTACTAATGTGAGTGTGTGCCTGGAGTGATTACCTATATGTTTGGATTGATACATTTTACTGATAAATGCTTCATTATTGAATTGTACCTGGCCTTGCAGTAGTAATAATATAGTTTATTCTTAGTTATAGGTATGCAAAATTCCTGTCCTTCAGTGCCTTACTTTAGCATAAATGTGTGAAAATAGTATTTCAAGCTTTGCAATGGTTAGATTTGGAAAACTGGTTTCAGAGCCTGGCTGGATAAAGTCTCTTTGTTTGACTTAAACTTGGATAACAGCAACAAGTGGTGGAAAATGAGTAAACCAGAATTTGATAATTTCTATCTTGTAGCTCAGAAACGGATTAGCACAGTGTTGGCTTGATGTACTCCTGCATATTAAAATTGTTTTCGTTTATAGGAAGCTAAGTAACCAGTAAGGGTTACCCATGTTAAATAAAAGATAGCAAAAATAAAAAGTGAAGGCTGTACATTACAATAATGACTCTTAAAAATACTCTTATGTAGTGAGCTGTGAAATTTGCTCTTTCAATACCAGCATCTTGCTGACATACGTAAGAATAATATATGTGCCAGTGAGAAATGGCAACAACTAAATTCTTTATGTAAAAAGAAAAAGCACAGAATAAGACCTTCAATGAAGAATTATGTTAATCTTTGAATTATATAAAAAAGTTATGAACCTTGGCTTTGAAAAATAAACTGCAGGGATGTTCTTTATTTTTCTGTCATTGGTGCTGCATGCTTGGAGAGAACTCTTGGATTATGTATGAAGACAGGCTGAGAAAGTTGGGGCTGTTCAGCCTGGAAAAGAGAAGGCTGCATGGAGACCTCATAGCAGCCTTCCAGTATCTGAAGGGGGCCTACAAGGATGCTGGGGAGGGACTCTTCATTAGGGACTCTAGTGGTAGGACAAGGGGTCATGGGTTTAAACTTAAACAGGGGAACTTTCAGGTTAGATATAAGGAAGAAGTTCTTCACAGTGAGGGTGGTGAGGCACTGGAATAGGTTACCCAAGGAAGTTGTGAATGCTCCAACCCTGGAGGTGTTCAAGGCCAGGCTGGACAGAGCCTTGGGCGACCTAGTTTAGTGTGTGGTGTCCCTGCTCATGGCAGGGGGGTTGGAACTAGATGATCTTAAGGTCCCTTCCAGCCCTAACTATTCTATGATTCTATGTTGTTCAGAAGCCTGAGTTGCTTAGTGTTTTCTGTCTTAATAGGATTTGTTTGCAGTGTGCTGATTTAGTAGATTTGGGAGTAAGCAGTCATATAAGCTTATGGTGCTAATTTGAGTTTTATTTTTTTAAAGTTGCTCGTTTGATTGATTTTGACTAATTTTTGCAAAATTCACCTTTATGTCTTCTGTTACGATACAAGAATAAAATGGATGAATTTTCTGAAACATGGTAGAGGAAATTAACAAGTAGGTTACCTGCAGCAGGTTACCTTAGGTTTAAAGACATGGAGGACTCCATTAAGCTCTATAAACAAATAAATGTGTTAAAATTCCATATCTTTTAACAGGGTTTCTATTTTTGACTCTTAATCTTTATTTCTTTCTGTATCCCACGTAATGTTACTAGGAGTAAACTATCCTCATACAGCTGCCTAAATGGATCTTAAGTGTCATTTATGTACACAAGAAATGCTATACTTAATTATCGGTTTATTTCTAATACCACAGGAAGTATTGTCAGCCATATGCATAGAAGTGTATTTTCAGTGTTATTTCCTTACTTTCTCTTTTATATATGACGAGATAGCTATATAAAAAATTAAATCTGGTTCTAGTGGGCTAGGAACACTGTCTGGTACACAGGAGTTATTTTGTTGCATGCTATTAGTTAAGACATAGTCAGGTGTTAACCAAGTTTATTGAAGAAATAGCAATTACTTTACTGTTCATGGGAGTGTTTGTTCATGGCTGTCTCTTTTTTTGTGTGTGTGTCTTAATGCAAAAATACATCCTTGTATCCTGATTAAGAAAGGAAATCCAATCACTTCTTTCAGATTAACTGCTGTCACTTACTGCAGTGTATTTTTTAATCCATTTGTGTTTGCTGTGTTGAAGTAAAAAAAGGAAGAAAAATGGAGACAGAGACCATTTTAAGCCTTAAACACCAACTCAAGGAAGCAGAGAATGAGCGAAGGAAGGCAGCACAATATGGCTTGCATTTATTGGAGTCCCAAAATGAAGTTCAAAATCAGTTGGATGAAGCACGTCGTGAATTGACTGAAAAAACTGAGGTGATATTATAAACTTTAAGTAGAAAAAGTTTTAACTCTTTTCTGAATATCACAGGTGTTTTAAATGCCTTTCAGAGTCTAGATTAATTTTAAGAAGCCTTTTTAGTGTAAATATTTGTAGAGAGGGCTTTTCGTCTCTTCTCTGAAGATACTGGGCATAATTTTATCTAACTGGGACAGGCTTTCATAGCTAACTGTCCATCAAGTGTTTGCTACCATGTAGGAATGCAAAATGAATACAAAGTGCTACATTAAATTTGTCTTAAAGTACATGGTTTGGGTACGTTTAGCAATTAATTCATGTTACGCTCTCCCTGTAAGCTTTGTATCGCTTAAAGCTGTAAAAGGAATGCTGGCAGCAAGACTGTAATATTGAATTCTTCTGTAGTGGGGTTTTCAAATATTCTAAAGACTGAGGGATTCTGATTTTATTAAAGTGTTTCTTTACAGCTCAGAAAAGAGTAGTATAGTGTTGAAATATAGAGGCATTACTTAGTCAACCTTATTCTTAATAGTAATTGTTTGAGAAAATTCCAATCCGGAAAATCTCTTCCACTTATTACAAACATAGTAATTTTGATGTTTGTTTGCAGCTGCAAAGTACAAGTGAAAAGGAAAAAGGGCAGGATCATCCTTTTCTGCTGACAACCTCCGGTGGTAGCTAGTGTGTTGAGAAGGTGCATCCATAGTCTGTGATCCTATGTTATAGGCTGGAGCAAAATTATGAGCAAAGCTTGGCTGAACTAGATCGATTGGTAACTTAAATTCTGAGGGCAGGTGGAAGGAATTGTCTGCTTTCATGCAGTGGAACAACATCTTGTGTGGGAACCATGGTTAGCCAGCAGATTCCTTTGAGCTTTTGAGTCTGTGGTTCTTCTTTTTGAAATCTGGGAGCCAAAATAGTTACTGTGAATGCAAGTTTTAACAGTAGGCACAAGGGGCTTTCAGAAAAGTCTGTACTCTTCTGTAAAAGTCTGTGTAGTCTATGGGATTTACTTCAAAGCGGTAGACAATTCAGATGTCTTTACCAGATATTGAAGCCTTGTGCCATAGGGGAACACTTGATGGGCTGTAACAAGTTGTAACATAATTGTGTTCCATAGTGATAGGAAGGATACCCTAAGCTCTCACTCCGTTGTTACACTTGTAGGAAAGATGTCCACAGCCTTAGTGGTGGGTGCGGAGATACACTGTTTCCAGGAAGAAGAGAATGTAATACAATCAAATAAGTCATAAAATGTCAGGGCAGGTTTTTTCTGTTTGGGTTTTTTGGTTTGTTTGTTTGTGGGTTTTTTTGTTGTTGTTCTTGTGTCTTGTTTGTTTGTTTGTTTGTTTTTTAAAAACATGGGTCTGACGATTCCCTGTTTGGGACTTCAACAAAAGGTTGAGTGAGCTACAAGTATTTCGTGTCTTGGTGCTGAGCCTGTATTGAGTAGATTGCTCCCTAAACATTTATAAATATTACATCTATCTTTATTAGTCTGTTACTTCTTTCAGAAATTTGAACAAGAGAAATACTCTCTCCAGAGAGAAATGGAACTCAAGAGTCGAATGTTGGAAAGCTTGAGTTTTGAATGTGATTCCCTTAAGCAACAGCAAAACATGCAACTGGATAAACAGAAAGAACAGCTTGCCAGAGTCTATGGACAAGAAATCAGTGACCTTAAAAACAAGGTTTGCCAACTAATATACAGCTAAAATGTTGCTAATAGCATTTTAAAAGAATGTGCTTAACTTATAATTGCACATGTACTACTAAACCAGCTCAAATAGTTATGATGCATAGGAGTTTGCTTGGTTGTTTTTTTAGCAAACATCTGCATAGTTCCTTGTTAATTACAATAAATTTCATAGCTTATTTTAAGGAGTTTGCTCTTAAGTTGTATTTCTAAGACACTTTCTGTGATTAGAACAGTCAAAAGCTTTGTGTGTTTCAAGAGTTTATTATGAAATGGTACTACTTAGTTATAAACTGTCTTTAAGTTGGAGAACCTGAAAGCGGAACTAGATGAAACCCGGCTCTCGGAGAAACAACTGAGGCACAAAGTGGAGCATCAGAAGGAAATAATTGCTGCCAAGTCAGAAGAATTACATATCATGTCTGAGCGTGTACATGAGACCATGTCTTCAGAAATGCTCAATCTTCAGCTAGAACTCACTGAACTAGAAAGTGTGAAGGTGAGTGACTAGTACTTCATTATTAGCAGGGTTGGCTAATGGAAGATAAAATCCTGTGCTTTTGCCCTTTTCAATTTTCAGTACTTTGTGTATGTTGCTACCTTACGACTGGCTAACTATTCAGACAATGTGTACTGAACAAAACGGCCTTACTAACTGCATTTTAATGCAACCTCTTCAAAATAATACTTTGTATTAAAAGTAATGGGTACTGACAAGCCTGTTTGGTTCACATGGTCCTGCTTTTTCTTTTATTGTTTTAAAAGTATTTTATTTTACACTTTTTGGGGTTTGGTGTGGGTTTTTCTGGTGGGTTTTTTTTTTTTGTTATTTGGTTGGGGGTTTCTTTGTTTTGTTTTGTTTAGGCCAGTGTTGAAGAAAAGCTGACTGAACTACAGTACAGTAAAGAACAACTAGAACTCATAAACAGTAACCTACGTAATCAGCTGGAGCGTCTACAGGGAGAGAAAGAAGAGAGGGAAAAAGAAATTGTTTCTTACTGTATTGCATTAGAGGTATTCTCTTCGTGTTACTCGACAGTGGTAGATGATCCCTGAATGCCACAAGTTGTGCTGTTAACTTTTTAGTGAAGTGCGAGTTTGGAGCGGGGAGGATATTGGCTCATCATCTTTGGTATTGCCTCTTGATAAATACTCTTTCTGTTGGCTTTCTTTTGTGGATGGCTGTGTATGGAGATCCTTGCACAGCAGAATTCTGCCTCATAATGGGACCTTCTCAGAGGTCACTGATAGAATTCTCACTTTTATTTCAAGTTTCTACTGAATGCCTTGGAAAATTTTGTACTGGGTAGTAGAGGATTTTTGATGAAATAACACAGCAAGGCTAGTAGTCTCAATACCATTAGTTCAGTTGATAAATGTCAAAGTTTTCTTTTAATGGTTTTAGTTGTGCTTTGGTCTTGAAGAACAAGTGGAATATTAAGCCTTATAGTGAAACAAAACTGATTGTCTCTTACTAACTTGAACTGTATGCACAGTTAAGTACTGCAGTACAGTATAATCTGTGCTAAAGGCATAGGAAATGAAAGAGGTAAAACCATCTGATTAAATTCATACATGCAGTATATCAGATGCTTAAATGTCTAATACCCTCTTTGCTTTAATCTAGAAAGCTCGCGAAGCTAATCAGGAGCTTCAGGTTCAGCTGGATCATGCAGTGCAGCAGTCTCTGGACCCTACAAGAAAAGGCAATTCTCTCTTTGCTGAGGTACAATTATTCCACAGATGCCAAGAATATACAGAGGAGAGAAGAAATATTTCATAAGTTTTATTTCTTATTTTACACTGAAAATATTCAAGTATTTGTACCTGATCTGGCCAGCAGGCATCTCTGATCCTCAAATTACTTCAGTGTTGGACTGTCTAGGGACTGACCTATTGAAAACAATTCTTATGCATGCTCTGAATTTGAGGAATTAATAAACTTAATGGAATAACTTAAAGTTACCTTGCTGTCAAGATAGAAGATGGGACTGAGGGTTCATGACAATTCTGCCTGCAGCTTTTAGCTCTTAGTAGCTTTGTTCAGCTGGTAACTGTTCTTTAGTGGAGAAGATAGTATGTGAAAAGTAAGAAGATGCTGATAAATGCTGTCTTTTAAAAACATGCTGAAAATGGCTGCATGTTTGCATGTTTGGGAGAATTTTTGAATTAGTTCCAAGAATAGGAGTTCAGCTGCTGTTAAATGCATAGAGAGTTATTTTGTTTTCTGGCAGCACCCAGGGAATGGGTTAAATTAGTACACATTATTTTTTTTTTTTTTTTTTTTCTTCTGATGCCAGTGGACAAAACTATTCTACAGCAACACTGAAGCATACGCAATGTTACTTAGATATCAAAAGAAAAATCTGTTGCACTTTACTGCTTGGGCTTCAGCTGCTCCAGCACTGTCTGCTCACTGTTATCTCAGAGGTATTGACAGTAGTGCCTCATTTCAAGTACGTTTGCTGGAAAAACACTATTTGCAGAACCAACATGGGTTGCTAGGTAACACCCCCTTGTAAAACTCATTATCCACATGACAATAAATGTTATAATTTTCATAGTAATAATTGTTAATGTTCTGTAGGTGGAGGACCGTAGGGCAGAAATGGAACGACAACTGATCAGTGTGAAAGTAAAATATCAATCCCTACAAAAGCAGCATGCATTCACTAGAGAACAGTTGCAAAGAATGAAGGTACGACCATTACTGCAGTATTGCAGGGTTTCCTTGGCATCTGACAAGGCACTGCTTCAGTGCACAGGCTGGGGCTTTGGTTTTCTTTTAAATATGGTACAGTAGTCTGGGGGAGGGAAATGGGAGAGAAAACAAATGAGATGTCATTGTGCTATTTGACTTCTATGGTACATCAGCATTTTTCTAGTGCTGCTAGTGCCACTACTTCATCCTGGAACATCACTTTATGCTGAAGGCACTGTGTTTGCTTACTTTGGAGTAGCTGTTAAATGGGTAAACTACAACTCCTGTCATTCAAACCAGCATTCAATTAGTCTTGAAAATTGCTGTTGTGGTTTTTTGGTTTTTGTTTTTTTTAATCTAATTCTTGTACTACATGAGTTGTTTATTTGTGGATTAACTATGATTGCTAGGAATGAACATAAGGAGAAGGGCTTGTACCCTGTCCTCTGCTTACACTGTTCCATTCCCCCTGTCCCAGGTTGATTTCTTGTTTTGTTTGCCCATGTTTTTCTCACTTTTATCTGTAGTGCAAGAAAAAGTAATAACTTTTGTCTTAACTATTTAATTTAGACTATACTCCCATATGATGTGAGCCTGTTGGTTAGTACTGTTGAGAACTAGTTAGCAGAATCTAATTTACACGATAATGTGAAGGGGATGCTGCAAAACTGCCAGCTGTTTTCACGCTGGTCTTATGCTTTTCCCACACAAGTGTGGATCCTTTCATTTGATCAAATAGTTGATCATGCAGTTTGAGGAGAGTGCTTAAATATCAATAGTGATGATAAGAAATAACACCAAAGATAGAAAGTCTGTGTTACCTGCTTTATGAGGAGAAGTGGGTCGAAAATAAATAAAAAAAAACCCCCCAGCATCTACTGATGAAGCAGAGGAATTGTCTTTCACTAAAATCTGACCGTTAGAGCTAAATACTTGAGGGAGTGAAGTGATTGAATAGGATCTGTTTCTTCAGAAATGTTCTCCTGGTAACATGAGGTTAGGTCAGTCATACTGATTGAACGGTGTAAAAAAACATTCCTAATACTGAAGATTTTCACCAAGAACTGAGGCAAATTGCTGTCCCTGTTCTACTACTTAGTGGTTTTATTGGGAATTTCAATTTGTATTCAGTTTTCTTGAAGTGTCAACACCTGAAGACATGCAGTTTGTCAGGAGAGCTGTTTTGCCTAGCTTACTACCTTAGATTCCTGTTAGGATCCTCTCTGCTTTGTGCTGCATTATGATGCTGATTGTTAAAGCTCTATCTGTAGTTAACTGATCTCTTCATTCAGCATCTGATTCCCACAGTGTAGTTAACTGTTGTTGCAGCTGTAGTTGTCAGAGTGCCTCACTTTGGTATTTACTGATGACTTCTGAAGACCTGCAGTGCTATTGGGAAAGTTTTACTGTCTGGTGTATTTTCCACAACCCACAGTATCCCTTCCAGTTTCTGTTCTTTGTTTTTATGTAGATCAACTGCAATCTGCAGTTCTGCCAGTTAGCAAATGGGCTTGTAAGCAGAAGGGGAATAGGTTAATGTCTGCAGGCTTGGGAAATGTAAGCATAGCTTTAGTCAGCTAGTGGGGGGTAAAATCTGCCTCCCTTTATATCCTGTAGAAGCCATGAGGAGGAGGTGACTCAATCTTTCTGTAGCTGCAGTTGGTGTACAGAATCTTTGGTCTCCGTTACTTGATATAGGAGATTCTGTAGGGTAAATGCTCTTCTCTATCTTTCTCTGTTAATCTGTAGTCTTAATTTGTTTGAGTTGATCCTTTCCCTGTGATTTCTCCAAGTGTCCTACAGTGGTACCTTATCCGTACTGACTGGAGCGGGAAAAGTACTACAGTTATCAGTAACTCCCTGCTAAGTCTTTCTGTTACTGCATTTCATGTTGTTTTTCCACATGTTTGAACTTCTGATGTATCACTTTGAACTGAAGGCATTAATGCCCTTGTACTATGATGATATTGTTAATAGCATTGGAAAAATCTGCTATAAATGCAATACTCATTGATAAACTTTTCCTTTTGTAATGACAGAGGGTGTTTCCTTGCTTGAAAGGGTGTGCTCCACTAAAGGAACAGCTAAAATTCTTGGACTGGTATTACAGAGGGCAAACTTAGTGTTATCTATACCACAGAATCAGGGTGACTGCAGAAAAAAGGTTTTTAAACTCATTGATGAACTAGAGCATGCTTTCCCAAGAAAGATGTTCTTAGTAGGTGCATTTCAGCTCTCGTAAACAACCTGGACTGGAGTTTGGTGACTTGGTGTTCATGGTTTGAATGTGAAATGTTGTGTGTGTCATTGATAGAATATTTATAGATTCTTAAGTCAATATGCAGAAGGTTATGACACCTCAGGACTAGTCTGTTCTGTAAGTTTTCAGCTGTTCTAAAGATTTCTAGTGTCAACCTATGGTGGTAATTGTGAAGACTATATTCAGGATTAAAATTACAAGGCTTCAGTACCCTAATTCTTCTTGGTTAGAGGCTGAGGTTTTCAGTTACTTAACCCAGTATTTGTTTAAAGGTTTTGTTTTCCCTTTTTTCCTAGCTGCAAATGGCTACACTGCTCCAGCTAAAAGGCTCTCAGGCAGAATTTGAGCAGCTGGAACGCTTGCAGTCGATGTTAGAACAGAAGAATGGTGAGATTGAAGATCTGCTTATGAAAGTGAGGCAGCTAGAAAGATTTAAGGTATGTGGTCTGTAATTAAGTGGCTAAGTCATAATCAGAAGCTAAAGCATGAGAATAAGGAGAATTATTGAAACTATTTGAAGTCCATGATAAGGTTTGAAAAGGATCCAAATGACTTTATTTGACCAAAGTTCCATTTCACAGCTGGAGAACATACACTTCTGTAGCTCAGAGAAGCTGGAAATTCTACACCACCTAGTCCCTGGTTAGAAAACAATCTCTTCTGGGTTCCTGTGTAGCACCATCGTAGTTTACATAGTTACTTGTACTTTTTAAATTCAATTATGTGGCGAAGGTCACTGAGCTGACATCTGATTTTTCTCTTCAAAGACACAACCCTTTCACCCTTTGACTGTGTGTTCTTTGGCTTTACCACTTTTCAGTTTCTCAGCTATATTGGATTTCTTAGATGTTTATTCTTCCCATGCGTCTCAACTTTGCAGTTGAAGTATGCCCTTTTCTAGAAAAACTGAATTGCTTCATCATCCTTTAAAGCAATTTCTTCAGTCCTCTTATGCAAGTTGGTAGCACCTTGTTGTATTTTTCACCTTCCAAAATACTGTAAGACCTGTATGCACTATGTTACTGAGGTTTGTGTGTATACAGAGTTAAAACCTGTAGCTTTTTTGCATACATATGGACTAGTTTGGTAATTTCTTATCACAGCTCTGGCATGTAAACTTAGCTGTATTAGCTTATGCATCCTCTTTTCTGCATTTAAACAGGGTGGCGTAAAGCTAGGCTTAACCTATTTCAGTGAGCAATTAGACAGCTCAATTGCTTTACCACTTCTGCAATGTATAAGCTTGATGAGTATTTTTTTGTCTCTGTGCCATAGATAAGTCGTGTCAGGAAATTAAATAATTGATTAAATAACCATCTAAAGTACTGGTAGTATTAAATCGTGAGTACTGCTTGTTCAAAAAACCCCCCACAAAACAGCTTCCCCCAGAATGTCACGTTACTGCTGTATTTTATGGGAAGTTTATTGTGTTTATGGCATCTTTACTATGAACCAACTCTCTTCTTTAAAAGGTGTAGCTGATTTTGAGGGTTTGACAGTTGTGTTCCTTTGGGGTCCAGCTACTGAAGCCTAGAAATAAAGACAGAAACAACCCTGCAGGTTAACAAAATGATCTGTATGTTCTAGTAAACAGGAAGATAACTGTTCTTCAGTGCTACTTGAAAACCTTCTGGGGTTGGGCTAACTTGCTTTTTGTATTTCTCTTTGAGTGAATGAGAGAGAACTGTCAGTTTCAGGACTATCTGACATTTGTAACCAATAGGGAAGTACTTGGAGCAACTGAGCTCTCTTGTATGTTGAAATGCCTCTATGATAAGGCTTCTCCGTAGAAATACATGGAAACTATCACATGAAGACTGAGATAAAGTGCTTCTGAAAAGTCCATATTTGACAACCTGATTTTTTTTTTATCAGACTTTGTATGAGAATATGGAAGAATCCAGAGCTAGTAGTAGCTCAAAAGGAGGGGAGTCTGATGATGGTTACTATGTGGATTTACTGCAAATGAAACTTGACAACTCAAAGTAAGTACTTAATGGTCTGAGGCCTAGATATTGCTTGTAGTCTGGTTATCTTCTAGCCACTTGGGTTTATTCTCCCTTTTTTTGTTACTATTTGTATGTAATCCACTGACTGTATGTGTGAATATACTCATTGTCTTATTCTCTAATGCTGTGGGACTGAGTTGTTTTGGTTTTAGTTATTGTTGCAAAAGATAGCAGCAGAACTACTTTTAATTCTTGCAGCCTTCTAGAATTGTTGTTAATGCTTCTAGATACAAGATAATTGAGAATTAAATAAAATAATCTGTAAGGAAACTGTATTAAGCTTCTTCGAGACTATAGGCTGTACGTATGTATTTCTCTTCTAAAAAGAGCCAGATAATAACACTTGAAATGTTTTATTGGACTCTTTACTTATGTTCTTTGGCTAGCTAGTTCCATATCTATCTATTAGAAAGTCCATAGTATTCAGGACTGTTTTTAAGCCCTCAGATGGAAGTATTGCACATGCAACAGGAGGCCATGGGTCTGCTACAGGAATTCCTGATAAGTCTGTTGCCTCACCCTGGTGCTGTTATGAAAAACTGGCATGACCCAAGTATTTTGGAATCGCTGAGGAATGCTGATTCAGCGCTTATGATATGGAAGTTAATGGCCTCTGAAACAGAGGCAAAGACATGCAATAAGTATTAACTGGTTTTGTGTTGGGCATTTGGAGTAACATCTCTGTGTAAAGTTTGTATTGTCAGTTACAGGAGTAATTATAGTAATTTATGCACAGAAAACTTATACTAGGAAACCCCCAGTGAAAGAGTGAATTTGTAGGTTAGGGAAGGTTTCTTAAGCCAGCATACAGCTTTGTTTTTAACATGAGTTTTATCTCTGGTAACTAAACTCTCTGTTCTATGTGAAGGTCAAGTGAAAACTTTCATTGTGTTAGGTCTCTTGCATTTCCTGCTAGAGTATAATCCCAAATTTTATGCACTGAATGCTGAGTTGACTTTGTCTCTACTGCTTTACTAAAAACCCGCATAACTGTATCATTTTCCTCCCACCCCAGCAAGGAAACAGAAACATTGAAAAATGAACTATCTTTGCAGAGGATGAAAGCTCTGCATGAGAGCCAAAGAGTTCTGGAGGTTGAAAGGAAGCTCTTTGCGAATGAGAGGCATTTGCAAGTTTGTCAGAGTGAGAATATGAACTTGCGAGTTATGCTGGATGAGCTAAAAATGAAATATGAACCTGAAGGTAAATACTACTTTCCTGTATGGGGAAAAATGCAATCTCTGGTCTTTTCAACCTTTACAAGGTGAATGACATTAAACAGGAAACACTGGGCTAATTCAGATATGAAATAATATTTAAATGACTGCCTCTCTGATAATAACCTGCTCCAAAACCTACTGAACTGAAATAGTAAAGTCCTATCTTTCTCAAGGACCATATGTCAGTATATATACAAACACTGATATTGGGAGACAAAAGAGTACATGTTAGAGTTTATAGTGTAGCTAGATAACCACAGTCAAGTAGGTAGGAACAGATTCTCAGGAGATGCTTTTCATCAGAGTAGCAGTATCTGTCTGTTGATGAGAAGTGTTGGCTTTCTGAATGCAGGCAGCTGGAAGGAGCTTTGTGTAAAGTATTTCAAGGAAAAAATGCTTAGTAGCTCGAGTTAATGTGGATTAAGTTTTGACAACAGAGGCTCACTCAAAAAACAGCTGATAGCTGGGTATGTGCAGAAACAAGGAAGTTGCAGCCTGTGGAGGAGGATGAATGGGGAACCAGAGGGGTGAATTGCATTTGGTTCTGTGTCCATGCCCAAAGGATTTAATTTTGAAAACCTAGTTGTGGAAGCTTACCTCAGCAGCCTCCAAAATGGAAATAACATAATAGAGTATTCTCTTGTAGTTCAGGTCATCTAATAGAAAGCCTTGGTAAAAAGGTGGAGTGAGTGGGGAGAGAGTTTTGTCTCTCTTTCAACCTAACGTCTACTGGGATGCTTACTTACTGTAACAAATTAGATCAAGGACAGTCTTTAAAGGATGCGAATTGTCTATTAAGAATTATTCCAAGGTCTTTAGTCATGTAAAATGTTCTTTATTAGCTTCATTCTGAACATATTTATGGGCAAGTTAACTCCAGCTTCACTTGTGTACGAAAAATATATTCCTTTTTTCTTAGAATTACTTAAAGGCACTAATATTAAAAAGAGGAGGGAGAAGATTCCAGTGGACAGTACTTGTGAATACTTGGACAGCAAAAATACTTCAGTAAAAGAAGCTGCCCTTATTCAGTTGCCAAGTAAGGAAGAAATAAAGATGACTTCTAAGAACTTGGAGCAAAGCGGCGCTTCTCCAAAAAAACACGCTCCTGAAGCAGTGCCAATGAATATGGCTCTTCAAGTAATGCAGAAAGTAGTTGAACCTGAAAAAGAAAGGAAGAGAGTCAAAATTGAAGATAAGAATCATGATGCCTTTACTTCATGTAGCGGAAGTGGAAGCAATTCCTTGACTTCAGCTGCCCCCAGGTCAGTGTCAGCTTCTGTCTATGGTCAAGGCAATCAGCACAGACCTGCATCTCTTTTCTTTCGCTGCATGAACTATGCTATCCACTTCTTTATCTATTTCCTCAGTGTTGCATGCAGTGTAATTCCTCAGCTCCGGCTGCCTGCGTTGAACCTCTCAGTACCTTTAAGAAAGACTAAGATGATGACTAATAAAAGAGACTCTTGAAACTGTAACAGTCTTTGAAAAAACTTTTGCACTGCTTGAGAATGGTGAAGGTGTGCACGTAGCATGACAGCGTGCCCTGTTTGCTCTAACGTCACAAATAGCTCTTCTGTTTTCTTGGTCCCTTCTGAGCTACCACATGCCTGTTACATATCAAAGTAATAAAGGCAATACTTATCATGCTTCAATTTGACTGGATTTTAGCCCTCATCAACTACCAGATTTAGCTAAAACCCAGAGATTATTTAAGTAATTATTAACCTGAATTAGAAGAACAGAATTTGCATTGTACAAGAAAGCAGACAATTTATGATGCTTTTTGTCAGACAAATGACTTCCATAATCTGGATTCATGATAACTAGAAACACAACCGGTAAATTAAGATCAAGTTTTCCCCCTGAACTGAGAATTTCAGTTACTTTTTGATATATGAAGTAACTTAGAACAATAATTAGCTCAAACTTTTTTACCTTGGTAAAAGGAATGCTGATTTCTTTTCTCTTTTTCAGCTGTTGCTTTTGTATTCTGTTCATACTTATAATCTTTGTAAACACATGTTTGAGTGTTTGTGGGGAGGGAAATCTGGGATAATTTAGGTACTTTGAGCTTACAATTTGTTAATGTCTGCTAGTAAAAATAGTTTATTGACTCTAGAATGACAGCAGCTTCAGAGATAGAGGAAGGCATAACGTGGGAATCTGTATGGTATACCCCAGTCAGTGGCATTTGACCGTAACTGGATTGATATTGACTCTCAAACCAGTTATTGAAGGTTGCATTGGATACAATTAATAGTTTTAAAGTAACCAAACAGTACAATGTTCTGAAACAGTCTAGAAAGAATATGGCAGAATTGACACTTTAAGTAGCAGTGTCAAAATATGTGGGGACTTACCGAGGAGGAAAGATCAGAAAGCACAAACGGGGAGGGGGGTGCAAGTTGTGAGGAAAGGCTGGATAGTTTAGTGATGGTCTTGTGTTTTGGCAGTGTTCTGTACACATCAGGGAACAGATTGCATGTAACCAGAGTGTGAAGAGTTTACCTGATTTCCTCCTGTTTCTTTTGGAAACGAAGATCCAGTGTCTGCCAACAGGAAGTTGTTGGAAACAGTTTATGTGAAGTGAAAGGGAAACCTACCAGAGAGAGGGAGTGAGGAAAGTATTTTGTGCAGTTCATGTTTGAAAGCAGAGTGAGTGGGAAAAGTACAAGAGGAAGGTGAAGTCAGTTCAGAGAGAGGGTTCTAATCTTGCACCCATTGCTGTTTGCTCAATAAGAAACAAAACATAAATCAATAGGTTTAAAAAGTAAAATCGCCAACACAATAGCTTCTAAGTTGTTTTCAGTGGTGGTATGAACCTGTGAAAAGCAAATCCAGACAGAAGGTTCCATTTGCATCTTTATGTTAATGATCTACTAACTCCCCAGTTAGCGATGATGAGATTGAGGATTTACCTAACCCTGAACCGTTATTATTTATTATGAAATAAGAAATCCTGGTAAAATCTGAGTATTTGAGAGGCTGGGTTTCTAAACCCTAAATGCCTGGAGTGTTCTGTGGTGGATGTGGCCAAACCCTAGATAGGAATACAAGCTAAATGCAAAGACACAAAAAAATACGGGTAGGAATGTGGACCTGAAAATGGAGACTTTGGGGAGGAAAGAATAATTGGCGTGTGCATGGTGGGTAATTGTCAATGTTTCACTTTGTGATGCTCTAGCTGAAAAGGCTGTTGTGGTCAGTGGGGGGTATTTTTGCAAGTGGAGTAGTTTTTGTGCATCCATTAGCCTAGCTCTGTCATCGCTGATCTATGAAATGTGGCAGTGAGAAATCGTAGTAACTATGAAAGGATTGCAGACTTCATTTCTAGGAAAGGTGGTTTGAAAAGCTTTGTTGTCTTTGCTGAGGGGGTGATGAAGAAGTGGTCAGAAGTGATCTGTATGTACTGGTATGGGTGACAGATTTCCTTGTTTGAAGCTGCTTCTTTGCTGATGTAATTGAGTAAGATGAGGCTGGGTAACTTGGAACTAAGAGCATCTGTCTGTATCTGCAGGGCATGTGTGTGTTCTTAAAGTGAGTAAACACTGGAATACTGGATTAGGTGATCATGATGATTAGGTTATGGCATGTGGGTATTGAGAACATACTACTTGAGACTAAAGATGGAAATTTTAAGCCATTATTAATTATGAATTGCTACTGTAATTCAGGCAATGCAAAGGTTATAGGCAGCGGTAGCTTTTGTTAGGCCAGCTGGTCAGTAAAAAGATTCAATGCAGAAGTGTAATGCTTTTCTTCACGTTTTACACTGGTACAGCAAATTCCAGACCTTGCTGCCCAATTTAGTTTGCCTTTAGATTTGAGCTTGTCTGCTTTAGTTTGAGCTCAAGAAGGGTTTGTGTGCCTAAGAGCTTATTTGCTTTTTTAGTTGGATTACATATACCAAATCCACCTCATTTGAACATGGTCCAAATGCCTGTAGCCACTTGGCTCAGCAGGAGACGTGGATAACTAGTACACTGGAGTTTAAGTCATGGTGTTCATCCTCAGAAAGTAAAGCTCCATCTGATGACACTAGTTGATCTTCCTTGAGTGGATAGAAGGAACCCCCATTACATTTAGTTTTTGGAGCCTGTGAAGTCAAATCTTGATAGAATCATGTCATAGTTTCACAAGTGGTTTTTGTTTGGGTTTTTTTTTTTGGTTTTTCAAGTTAGAGTGTTTAACTGTCATCTCTCCTTTCTGATCCATCGCTTGCCTTGTGCTAACACCTGATGAAATATGCCAATGCTGTTAAGGGGTGGTCAATGCTGTGAGCTGGCCTTGGTATGAGGGCTGTGGTGTGTTAACATTGTCTTGCTGCCAGCTGCCCACCCAGCTGCTCTCATTCCCTCTCTTCAACAAGATGGGAGAGAAAAGAAGGTGGAAAAAGCTTGTGGGTTGAGGTCAAGACAGGGATCAATTAGTCATGGGCAAATCAGACTTGGGGATTAGCTGGGGAATTCATTGCCAATTACAAATAGTGGGACTATAGTGGAAAATTATCTCCCTGCTGGCCCTCAGCCCTTCTTTCCAGGTTCAATGTTACTCCTTCATTCCCAACTTCTACCTCCTTCTTTCCAAGTGGCACAAGCGGAATGGGGGTTGCAGTGAGTTTGTAACACTTGGTCGTTGCTGCTCCTCCTTCATTATTTTATAAAGGTTGGTAGAAAAGAACTAATCTGCTGATTTTTGAGCTCCGTGAGACCTAATTTCAAAAGGTGATGCTCAGCTCTTCACTTGAGAGTGTTAACTCTGTCACCTCACTCAGTTGTCCCTTTTCTTGTGATATGTAGCAGCCTGTAGACATGATCTGTCACATGCTAGTAAAACATGTTCTTTGTAACAAGAATTAATTCAGTATGGTAAGGGAAGTGTGGTTCAACAACTCAGGCTGCAGAATAATCATCCTGAGGCATTTGCAGGCCAACTATAAGATACTAAGAATGGAAGAGAAAAAAATTATTTGCTTGGATTGTCCATTGTCACATTAAAGCTTAATGATTTGAATGTTCAGGCATTTCTGAATACTCACTGCTGCGAATTAAGGTTTTCATAAGTGAAGCAGATTATGGCAGTTGATTGCTAATTTAGAAAAAAGCTGTCACTAACTTAAAAGTGAAGCTTATAACATGAAATGGCTCATTTCATCTTCATAAGCCACAGTCAGTCCTCTGATAAAATCACTTCAGGTACTTACTAAGATAGCTGTAGTCTGAGGAGTTAACTCACTGCAGGCTTGTGTAACCATCCTGGTGTGCATTCGGAGCATACAAAGATGGTTCTTTTCTCTCTTCAAGTAACAGATTCTAACAGCTGTTTACTGCTATGAAACAATGTTGTGTTTCTGCTGTGAATTTGATTTCCACAGTTCTTACACTGTACACCAACAATTATCTAATAATGTAGAAAGGGAGTATTTTGTGTAAATCCAATTGTGTTGCTTTAGAACATAATTTGAGTCAATCCAATTTTTATTTGGCCTTTTGGAGTTATTTGTTCTGGATTTATAGAGGGAATTGTTGCTGGAAATTATGGCTACTGCAGTACTGTTTCTGGTGGCCTTGGACAGAGGTTGTTTTGAGGTAGCATAGTGGAGGAACAAATGAAGAGCATCTACCACAGGAACAAACTCTCCATCCCTAGTTACAGCTGCCAGGGAAGCATAGGCTGAACTGCAGACTAAACACTAACCAGGACCACTTACCAAGAATAGACTTTTTCTCCTTTTCTGGATAATTGTTTCTTGGGGTAACCACATGATTATTGGGCTACTTGCGAGCAGCAGCACATCTAAAATGGAGAGCAGCTGGGGAAAAGCCAACCATAGACAAAAATGGTTACCCATTGGAATTACAGGTGCGGACTTACTGCAGAGGAATGGTGGAGCAACACTGCTGCCCTAGGGGAATGCACAGCAAAGCATAGCTTCTTTTCAGTCTGTTGAGTTATAATATGTAGATTGCTTGTAGATCTTCAGCTGTATATCTCTCTGTTGCAAGTACATCTCCAGCAGCTGAGTAGCAGCTACTCTTGTTTGGAAACCTATCGCTGAAAGCAGCTGTATTGCTGGAGGTTGCTCACTGGAGGCTCTTGAGATCACTAGAAATCCACAAAGGCACTAAAGAGTTGCTTTTATGGTGATGGATTAGCATAGAATTTGTGTTGGTATGTGAAGCGATGTTTCATTTGGAACTTCATTTTCTACAATCTGTCCGGCTGTGGGATTGTGTATGATAGTCAACTCATTGTAGGTGATTTGGTTGAGTGAATACCATTATTCATCAATCTGTTCTAATGGCACATTTATATGATTATGAAGTAATTCTGAAGTAATCAAAACACTCAATTGTGCTCGGATGTCTAAATCTCAGTTTTACCTTGCCTCTAACAGCAGTGTGGCAGTTGTGTTCCCTTTTACAGTCACAGCAGAATTAAAACGTGTCAGTGGCAAATGATGTCATTTAGAGCCTGAAAACAACTGTTTTCCTACAACTTGGTTTCAAATACTTGGGCCTTAAGATAAAGGCAGTAGTAATGCAGCACTAGGGGGAAACTAGTACATTGCTTTCAGGGTAGTCCTTGATTTGGTGGTGTGAAAGCAGAATGTTTGACTTCATCATGTTTGGGTTCCATTGCTGGGACTTTCCACTTGGAGTTGTGCTGTAGTGAATGATTCCTGTATGTTCATGGCACAGGCACTGTGCATTTGTGGGGCTTAAAGGCTGATCCCAACCAGTTAACACATTCTGTAACCTTTTTTTACCAAACATTTCAGTAGATAAGGGCATGGGAGGGGAAGGCGATACTTTAAGTGATGAGATGTGACTAGGACTGATATAAACATGCTTTATTTTAGTCTCAGTTTACCCTTAAGCACTGCTTGCTCTGCATATGGATGGTCTTGTATGCCAGTTGGCTTGTTGACTTTGCTTGAAACTTTTGTCTTAGCCCTGTTTTTTAATAACAAAATATGTATTTAGAATGGTTGCTTTGCCTATAGGTTAACAGCTGAATCCAGCTTTGACACTACAGAAAAAGAAGATGAGAAAGAAAATAAAATCACGACTGAGAAGAAAATGCAAAAGAAAAAATATACAACGTTGTATGTATCTTCTAAGCCAACTTCTGAAACACAGTGTGCTCAGCAATAACACAGTTCTGGAAGGCACCTCAACCATTT
>NW_009942152.1:122292-122946 GCF_000696875.1 Nestor notabilis | reverse complement strand
AGCAGGAACTATTGAGTAAACTTATGTCACACATGAATGTACAGATTCCAAACTTCAATATTGATCTGCCCTGCTCTGTGAAGTGTATGGTGGCATTAATGAGAGTTGCACTTTTGATACCCTAACTTCCCAGAGATAATCTGATAGTTTTCTGGCACCTGAAAGTGATACTTTGTCTTGAATCTTGGCTAAATCTCTAAACATGTAGTAGTTGTTACTTATTTGAAACACCTTGCTATTCTGAAAAATAAGTACTTGCTACAGGTCTCCTGATATAAGACAGGGGTCAGCCCTGAGCAAGAGAGAGTAGACAGTGTTGATGCAAAAGTCAGCTAAGCAATGTGCTCCTGAATTTCTTCCCTCCTGGATTCAGAATTCTTAATGGTTTGGTTTTCCCCCTTAAATGTAATTGTTGAACTTTCAGACTGACCTGATTGTGAAGGTGCATGTGAATCGCTTTGTGCATTTTTGTGGGACAGTATTCTTTTGAAACTATAAATTCTTGTATCTGTACCAATATTTGAAATAAACCTTCCTTTCTCTTCCTTTCTAAAATGTAGTCTGTATTGTATTTGCGAGTTTTTCCACCACCAGGATACTTCTAGATAATGTCAAATATACAAAAACATTGTGGTGTTTGTTAGCTTCGGGGCG
>NW_009942152.1:118051-122261 GCF_000696875.1 Nestor notabilis | reverse complement strand
GGGGGAAGTCAATGTGTTGTGGTTTCTTGCATGAAATCATGTAGGAAGCTTTTGGAGAAATTGCTCACTAGATATGCCTGATGAATCTGTGAATGCATTTGTCTAAGGCAACTGTTGGGATGTGCTCATTTACAGCTGTGAATGTTCAGAAGTGATGCTGGAGCCTGGTAACTGTGTGCACACTGAAGGGCTTTTGCTTTCAGTTGCTCATCTCCACAAGTCCTGAATTGTACCATTTGTAGTGACACAGGAGTGACTGAAGATGTGGCTTGTCACTTTGGAGTGCAGTTTGAACTTGTTACCATTTCTACATAGTTAAATATAGGCACAGCCTGATGCTGTTACTGCTGTTGTTGAACAAAATAATCGGAAATCCACACATCACAGAATCTAGTTGTGGCATGTCATCAATCTAAGAAGCTACTAATGAAGTCTGCATAAACTGAGAACATCTTATTTGTTAACTTTTAGTAGGATTTTTCATGACATTACAGGAAGCAAATGTATATCTATAGAATTGTTCTTACTACTCTTGACTGATTGCACATACAAACATTAATACTACAGTGAGGAAATAGTGCTTTTCATGCTAAAAATATTAGAAGAAAGCCTTTTTCATGCATATGCTGGCAGCTTTGTTTACTGTTGCTGTACTGAGATGCAAATAGCATAAAACTGAAGTTCAGAATTGTTTAAATAAGAGGAAAAACCTGCAGTAATTTGGCATTAGATGTATGTACTTCAAATGGAGCACTGAGCTGTAGACATCTACCAAGACAATTAATGATGTATTGAGCTACGTGGCATATGAGCCTTCTGTTTCATTTTTTAATTGGAAGAAGTCATTAATGCTATGAACAATATTAGGGTGTTATTTCAACAAATGAATAGATCTGGTTAGGGTTATCTAGTTATCCCCAAACCTGGCCTGCTGTGGCTTACTTTGAGTAGGTAACACCTTATCTAACACATGCATGCTTATCTTTTGCAGAATCACAACTAGCAGGTGGGGGAAGATGTTTGGAATTTGGAGTGTTGTGGTGCCATAACATGCTTCAGGTGTTGTCCTTGAAGTGTATGAGAATACCTGGTATATTTAGTTGCATCAGTTGCTTTCCTGCAACTGTGCTCACAGGTCTTGTCATGTGACAGGATTCAGAGCCAGTTAAATGCAACTGCTGTGTTCTGCTTAAATTATTCTGTGTTATGGAAATGAGCATAGCTAAAAATCAATAATTAGAGAGCCAGCATTTGCCAAGATGTTGTTTTCTGAAATTGATAGCGGTATTAGAAAAAGCAATAATTCCTCTCTTCTTTTGCCAGCTCCCCACAAAGTAAGTTCTACCCATGAAATCAGAAAGATTTTTAGCTTTTGGGGAAGCAAAGAATAATCTACCCTACTTGAAAAATACTTTCTGCCTGGAAAAAGACTTCAGGAAAAGAAGACAAGGTATGTGACAGCAATGAATGATTATCTGTTCACTGTTTTCTGTGGAATAATGATGTGGAATGGTAATTGTGCAAACCAACAAATAATTGGAATAAAACCCCCCACTGAGAAGGGAGTAACTATTATCCTGACTTCTCTAGAGCCATGCTGGGGGTTGTCCTCTGCTGCAGGGTTACCATGCATGCTTTACTCTCTGGATGCATTTTCCTCTTCAAGCTGAATAAAGATTCTGTTGCTCAATCCATTTGTTAAATCTATTGCCAGGGCTTTTTCATACACAGGAGGTTGTCTGAGCTGACGTATGGGAAAGAGGTGGTAGGTCTGAGTAGCTGTGAGTTGCAAAAGCATCAGCATTGTAGTAGGAGCTAGTAGCTAATGAGCTGTTAAAGCAGCATCATGAAAGCATTCCGCACATCAGCTGTTACTTCCTCCTGAGAGCTGGTTGTGGGCAAGGGGATGTTGTGGGAAGCAGCAGTGACTTGACTTCTGAGGTATGGAGCAGTGTTATGCTCTGTGCATGGTGGTATTCAGGTGTCTGTACTCTGCAGGATCTGACTGCAGATGGGAGAGATGGAGGGTATCAGACAAGTGTTGCACATTGGATCCCAGTTTGGAGGTGAAATTCCTGCATACAGTTACTTTTTGAAGTATAGTAGCATTGTATTACTTAGGCTTATTAGACCTACATGCTGAAGCATTTCTTTAAATGAGTGATAGAAAGGAACGATTTTCTTCAGGATTTTTGTATTACAGGGAAACATAATGAGGAACAGCAGTGTAGAACAAGAATATAAATGCAAGTCATGACCTTTAGGCCAAATAGTATGTGGGAAGGGGTGATTTGTTGCAGGAGGGGGTCAGAGGAGTGAGGGAGAGAGTTATCACTGGTTAGGAAGTTATTTCTCGAAATACATGGTAAACTAAAAGATGAAATGGTTCAGTCTCCAAATCTTTTTGATAGATAAACAATTATAAAGTGGGTGTTCCCTGGTAAAAAAAGGTTGAGGATTTTTGATGAAGCTGATAGTCTGTAAATGGAGATAATCTTTGTTGCTCAGAATCGTGCTCACTTTAATAAACATGAATTTCATGGTGGGTTTCCTCCAGAAATATGCATCAGAATTCCATGTGCAACAAGGCAGCCCATAATTACTGGTTAAAACCAAGAACTGCCATGTCATGTGCTATCAAAAACATCCTGATGGATTAGCACAAGCTGTGTTTAACAGCTCTGATAAACAAGGATTGCTAAATTGCAATGTACCATCCAGGGGACAGGATTGTCATATGAATTTGTTTACAAACAGTAAATCTTTTAAAGCATTTTCTGTTTGTTTAATTCCCAACTACAAGTAAATAACATAAATGAAGGTGAGATACTTCAATTCAGTAATCCAAATTAAAAAAAACTTGGCTTGATCTTTGCACATCCAAAATACTCTGTTAGCTCTCACAGCGGCCTGTGTGAAAGTAAAGGCTGAAAAAAAAAATACAATAAATTGCTGTTTAAAGTTTTGCCTTGACAGTAAGTCTCTAAGGAAGTTCTGCTTTTAGAGAATAAAGAGACACTGCTACTCTCCTCCAAAGGTAAAATGATAAATAAAAAGGAATGGGTGTAGTTTGAAATGTAGCTTTGTCTTCATTTCTCTTACAAGTAGAAGTTTGTTATGAAAAACAGCTTCCCATTTCTGGACAGGTTGGAAGAAAGTAGCTTCAAACATCGAGTGTCCTGTGGAGTCAAATATTTGACATCTAGTTTGGGCATAATGCAAGAAGTAAGGCCCCTGTGATGAACTGAACTTGCCATTGTGTAGAGACTGTTGGTGTAACTGGGCTTTGCATGCAGCAGCCTTCCAGCTTAGAGCTGAAGCTCAGTGGTGGTGCAGGCACAGGCTGGGGTTTTTCACTCCCTTTTGCCTGCTTATGTGTTACTGCCAGTATCGTGCAACAGCAACACCCAGTTTGGGATTCCCCTCCCCCAGGACACTGGGGTATGAGATCTTGTGTTGAAAAAAGAGGAAGGAAGCACAGCTCAGAACAGCAAATCTCGCAGCACCCTCACAGCTGCCTCAGCCTGCTGATAGTCCTCAGTGACAGCAGCTGGGAAAGGGATCTTGCTTCCAGTGGCTTTGTTCCTTATCTTGAAGTCTGTGTCCTATAAACCTTGGTTCTTGTGGTGGTGGTCATCCTTCAGAGCCTCACAGATTCATGTATGATGGCAAGATGGAGCAAGACAGACAAGAAGAGTGGCGTGGGTATGTAACTTGGTGAACTGCCATTTCTCTTGAACTTCTGAACAGGATGTGGGCAGGTGTTTGCTGTAGTGAGGACTGAACACCCTCTGCTGATGGTGCCTTCATTAAAATGATCCATTTTGTACAAATTTGTAATCTTTCAGACGTAATGACAAGTAGTACATGAGTGCCAGCGGTTTTGCTCTCACTAGAATGCAGCTTTCCCCACCTCAGTACATTAGAGCAGATGGGGTAAATGGTATGTTGTATAACAGAGCAGCTACAAGGTAGGGGGAGCAAATGTAGGGGGAGGGGAGTCCTACAGTTGCTTCTGAGACTGTCACTTAAGGTTAGTGTTAGAGAGAAACCTGTAATGAGTTGTCAAGTCATATTTTTTTGGGGACGAAAGTCATCTTCTGACATCAGTTTATCTTAAAATGAATGATGTTCACTTACATAAAGGAATGAATTAGGCCTTTTTTAAAAAGGCCTTAAAATTAGGACTCAGCTGAAGTACTTGAAGAAA
>NW_009942152.1:114426-118020 GCF_000696875.1 Nestor notabilis | reverse complement strand
CCTGCTGAAGTTAACTGCAGGTTCTCGGTACAGAAAACAGTTAATCTTGTACTACTTGTGTTTTATTTTACCTACTAGTGTAGTTATAAATGTGGAATCCCTAAACTTTTCCAGAAGACACTTGTTACTTTAAGGAAGCCATATTGTGATACACGTGAAAACCAGAAAACCCAACTGGCTTCATGAAATAAAATGAACCATCAAGGAATCAGTAAGAGGAAAAGAATGTCTTCCTGTTCAGCTTCGATGTGCAGCAGTAGCAGAACTGCAAAATGGAAGTAGCCTGTTCTGGTGGCAGTTTGTATTGCAAAATAAAGGGTACGAATATTTTCTGTTTCAGTTTTAGAAATGGGAGAAAGTACTAAATTTTTGCACTTGTTTTTCTGAAAGCTGCCGATTTGGGAGACAATGACTGGATTTATTGGCTGTGATCTGTGCATCCTATACGTGTGATGGATGTTACCTCACATACGGATAGAAGTTCTAGATACTCATCAGTTATTTCTGGGAATAATATAAAACAAGTTTCACTTACAGCAGCTTCCTAAAAGGAGCATTTTGGGTCTGGGTGAGTTTCATGTCATTACAAAGGAAGCTTGCTGCTGTTGTACTATCATTGTTAACTTGGAGGCCAAATGACTTGATGCTCAGTGTATTATGGGCTAGGGACTTTATTGCACCAGTGCCTTGTGGACTAACGTGTACCAGGTTTGAGGAGGCCCTGGCTGTGATCTGTCACTCGCTCAGCATGGCAGCTGCCATGGTTTGGTTGCAGTGAAGTTCTGACTGTTTGGAACTTCACAGCCTATGTGATCAGTGAGTGTACAAAAAGCCAGTATGATACAGGAGGCTCCACTGTATTTGGAGGGTACAGCAAACCGTGCATAATAAAAACAAGCTTGTGAAACAGCTTCATCAACTAGTGTCAAACCTGTGAAGTTTGTTTTCATGATAATACAATGCATTTGGATTGAACAATTTGACTTAAAATATTCAGAATATGCAATTTTGTATAGCAGTAGTCTTTGCTGCCTCTGATCTAAGAATGTTTCGAAATACTACACTTTTAACTGAATCACTTAGCATAAGCACTTAGTGCATAAACTGAGGTCAGATAATAGAATGTAACATTTAATTATAATAATTTAATACTGTTAATCTTAAACTGCCATAGAGACAACACAAATGCAGGAGTTTTTTAAAACTCTGAACTAGTTTTATTGGTCCAGTGCTCTTGCTCTTCAAATACTGTTGTCTTTAACAACTCTGGCACTCATTTTAGAGGATGTACTACGTGTGGCTCATCGAGTGACCTCAGCACAACCTGTACTCTATATAGGTACCATTTTCTGAAACATGGTCTGGACAAATACTGCTTCTCCTTTTCTCACCCATGTCCCTAATCAGTCAGTTGTCCCTTTCAGTCAGGTTCTTTATGATTCCAGTCTCTGTTGTAAACCTAAGTCTGATTGTTACAACTCCTCATGTGCCAAAGACATATGGATTACTCAAGTCAGTTGCCCCACTGAACACTCAGCAGTCTGTTGCATCATATGGATGAGGAGTCCTGAGGCTTGGGAAGTTTCCAGGTGCCAACATGGTGACCTGTAGCTTGTGTACCAGGTGTTAAAACTAAGTGAAAGACTAACCTGCTGCCATAGAAGCATTTAGGACATCAGAGATAGATCGTTTTGCGTCAGGAAGAATGAAGATAAGGGCAAAATAAAACTCCATTCTTGTGGTTTGGGGAGGGGGGTATTTATTTATTTACAAGTTTAAAAATTTCATTTCCTGTTGCAAATTGAGTCAGCACTTGACCTACTGTTGAGATGAGCTCAAAGAGACAAACAGCCACTGTTCAACTAAGAGAAATCTGTGAAGAGCGCAATTAATGAGAAGGGTTTATGGAGTGCACCACATAGGAAATGCCGCAACTGATTATATAAGGAACTTGCTAGTGTTTCAAAGGAGACAACAAATGTATCAAAGCTTTGATACTGTTGAGTTTAAACTGCCATGGAGACTACATAGATATAGGAGTTGATTAATAAACTTTATCAAGGCATTATCAAAGCTCTGATAAATTTTCTTTAAGTAGGTAAAGGAAGTGATGTATCCAGCTTGTGATGCAGCAGATGGACTTTGGATTTACAGTCTGATAATTCTCAAAGATGATATTTTTTCCTTTGTAAGCAAGTAAGCCACTAAGCCACTTGAAGTGATGAAGTCCAGAACAAAAACTACATAGACTTGCCTGTGCAGGGCTGGTAATGGTCCAATGAGATTAGGCCTGCTCATTATAGAGATAATTCCGTAAATCTCATGGCTGTGAGGCTCTGGGTAAATAAGCTAGCACATATGAGATCTTAAGGAATCCATTACAAAGCATTTCAAAGCTGAAAAATAACAGCAGCTCTTTAACACTGTCACATTTACTTTGAATAATACATTCCCTCTACTCTAGCTACCACAGCCATGACAGATGATTGCACTACTCCATAAGTTGTTCTATATGTTTCCTCCTTGCCTATTGAACTTATTCCTGAAGAAGGGTAGGTATGACAATGCTTTCCAGTGGGAACTCCAAAACAAGGTACCACTTTTCGAGTGCAAGTCATGGGGGAGACTTGACACTGGACCTGGTGGGGTTTTCTTTACCTCTGCTGTGATAGGCTACAGGCATGTGTGTGATGTTGATGTAAAAAGAATCTGTGCAAGCTGCGTCACTGTGTGTTGTAACAGTACACTTGCTGTTTCTCTGCTCACACTAAGTAGGTCTGTTTCCTAGGTTAAAGAAGTTTTTTTCCTGTTAAACATTGTGTTTTAAGACTTTATACTTGTATGTAAAAAAAATGTCTGTGGCTTAGTCTGTCATAAAGCAGAATAGAGAAAATGAGAACAATAACCTAACCATCCAACAATAACAAAATGCTAGTTGTATAAGTACTTACAAATGTAATTTTGAAGGTTATCCTCAGTAGGGAGTTCCATTTCTGCTTTGCTCCATTGCTTTAAGTTAATAGCTACAAATTCAATAAGCTATACCTTACCCCTAGGAGTTGCTTTTCTTAGTCAAGCTGTTGGCTCTCAGTCCCATTTGTTTTCCCTTATTTATCTTGGAGACTAAATGTGTTTGTTGTTTCATTATATGAGTTGGTGAGAATAGTGGGAGAATCCTTCACTCAGAGTAATTCAAAAAAGCCCCAAACAAATACACGCACCACCACCAGTTGTCCTGCCCTATAACTATAAATTAAATTTATACTCTTAGAAACTGAAAGGAAAATAGTATAATTGCTATATTTTAACTCTAGGAAACTCAAGGAATAATGAGGCCTGGAATATGAGGTATTGACAACTATATTCATATATGAAGTGCTTTTTGAATTTAAGGTGTGTTGTAAGAATGCCTTTTGTGTCTCAGGAAAATAAGAAATATGGGCAAATTGAGTCTACTGAGACAGGCTGTGAAAGATTACAAGATTTTGGAACAACACAGACTAAAAGCTTTTTGACAATGGGGATGTTTTCTGTGTTTTTGGAACTTTGTTTTCGAGTCTCTCATGAATGGTTCTCATGTTGAATTTGCAAGTC
>NW_009942152.1:113932-114395 GCF_000696875.1 Nestor notabilis | reverse complement strand
ATTCCTGATGCCTTCAGTTTCAACTGATGGGGAGAGTTTCGGGTTGAGTGTTGGTCTCCACCTGTTCTGGATAAGCAGCAATGTGCTGGGTAGATCTGGAACACCACAGGATCTCTTGGTTATGGTAAATGCAGGCTGTGTGTCCACTTCTGTATTTTACTTAATTACAGAGGATATGCCAGATAGCTGATACTCAGCTTTGCACTTGGAAACCATATTCCTGAGTTTACACATGAAGCTTGTTCTTAGTCCTGAAGCATTCCCAGCATCCAATGTATGCTATTTTCATGGATGGTACAAGGCAGGAAAGTCCGAGTAGGCTGGTGGGTTTGATGACTGTTTTCTATTAATGTGCAAGATGAAAAGTGTCTGAAATCTGCTCAGACCTTGAGGAAACTATCACATTTGTGAAAAAGTTCCAAGCTGGCAAAATACTGTATTGGCGTGTTGTAGTCAAGTGTCA
>NW_009942152.1:65834-113901 GCF_000696875.1 Nestor notabilis | reverse complement strand
CTGAACCAGAAAATGGCTATTAAATGGTTGATTTGAAGCCTACATTGTGGAGAGGAGAGGAGTCAGTGAGTTCTTTGAAACCGTAGCAAAGCATATGCTCAGCCTGAGACCCAACGGCTGTAACTGGCTGGTCTGATTTCATCTGCTGAAGACCTTTGAAGATGACTCTGAAATTGAACGAGGTTGAGCTGCAAGGGAGGCAGAGCTTTGTTCAGAGTAAGTTGCCTACTGCATAAAATGTAACTCTTGAACTTCACAGACTGTTCTAGCTGCTTGGGAAACAATGAAAGGGAAACTGAAGTAAGATGAAGACAAAGCTGGGAAAGGAATCTCTTAATCCACTGTTTTTCATGAAAGGAAAAAGCACCATTAAATACTCTTTATGGAGAACAGACTTGTAAGAATAAGAACCATGCTACTGTTTTCTATGAAAAGGTAAAGAGTCAGAAACAGTATAGTCATATAACTAGTTGGGTATGTTAGAACTTGCTGGTTCTTATAATCCATACTGGCTTTATTTTGCTTAAGAAGGAAAATAAGTAGCTCAAGTCAGCTAAAACCTCCATCTGGCCCGAAGATCAAGCACAGGAAGAAACCTGTATTCAACTACTACCTGAGGTAACGGCTTCTCGTCTGAGAAATGTAGAGTTACCCTTCGCTGAGTGTGATTTGCAATAAATGAAATCAGCCTCTACCCCATCGTGAGCTTTGGTCCATGCCTTGACTTGTGAAACAGTCACAGAAGTGTGTCCCTGTCATGTTCATGATAGCATGTGGCTCTTTGAGAGTTACAATACTGCAATACAAATTTTATAGGTTTCTTTCCAGAAGTCAAGAAATCCTGTTAGGACTGCATACTATCTTCACACAAAGCTTGTACGTGATCTTGCTGAGTGATTTCACACTGTTTTTATGAGAAGAAAATGTAACTGAACACAAAGAATTGATCTGTAAGGAAACATTACTACCCAGGAGCAGGATTCTTGCTGAGGCTATTCATTGGAGGTGTTTGAATAAGCAAAACTCTTTGAGTTATTACATAGAAATCATTCCAGATACTCCTCCTGTTACAGTAATGTGAAATGAATTGCTGGTTGAGCAAACCTATGCCTCAGCAACGTTGTTTCTAATTCTTTTTAAGCGGACAGATGGAAAGTAGCCAAGGAAACCAACTTGAAATGTGGCTTATTACTACAAGGTGAGTCTCAAAAATGAGACAATGCTTGTATTTCTTATGAAGACCAGGGCAAGGTCTTCACATGAAGGAAAATGGGCAGGAAAGACAGGTAGGAAGATCAGGATAAAAAATGGATTCAGTTTTGCATGTCTGTGGGATTTTCTTTACTCACCATTCCCATTTTGCAGTGACTTACAGTCTCACCATGTAAATATCCGGAATCTGGGGTTTTAAAGTACATAAATACTGAGGGGAGCTAGCTTTTTGAGGAAGGGATTCTGTTACCCGGATTTCTGTGAGGTCTTTTAGAGAGTTTTGTGTTTGAATCTTCCCAAATGAGGTACAAAGTATGATTCTTAATCCATTTTCCCCCACTTGTCATCTTCTAAATGGAGGGCATATAATCTAAATTACAAAGTGTTAACTGTTCTTCTGTCTTAGTTTGTGGTTGTTCGAATTTAATTCTTAATTCTTAAGAGGAATCTTCCTCTGAACAGTGTGAGACTGTTTCATTTACCTTGTGTCTTGTGAAATGTGCTCTACAGGTTTTTCACTACTCCACTTTGGAAAACTTGTACATACCTGTGTGGCTTAATGAAACAGGCTTCATAGCCATGCATGTAGTGATCAGCATTCATGCATCTATATATAGTGGGAGTGATGTGCATATAATATCTGACAACCCTGGCTTTAATAGATATGTTAGAATGAAATGCAAACAGGAGTTTTCTTCAACCTTCATAGTCCTTTTTTGCTGCTGGGATGGATACAGGTAGATGTCTTCACTTATGCTCTGGGGGGCTGAATGTAAGAGTGGTAGCGGAATCAGACGCAGAAGCTTCTTAAAGTAACTCTCTTTACAACAGGTCTTGTTTGCCTGAACAAGAACAATTCCATCTTCCTGAGGTGTAATTCAAATCCCACTTTTGTTTGAGCAGTTTGGAGAATCTTTTCTAGCAACAGTTTGACCTAGTATTTCTTTAGGCTTTTGTTCTGAAGCAATGTTGTTGAGGTGTGCTGGTTTCCAGCTCACTCCTGAGAGAGTTAAGCCAAACCCCTAGAACCAAAGCAGGGTTTGCATTGGGGTTTTTGTTTTGTTTCGTTTTGTTTTCTGTGTGGTGTGTGTGTGTCCTGCTGTAAAATTACCACTGAAGTTATGGTGAGCTCTAAAAAGAGCTGATCGAGTCGCAAATTTGCTAAACTGTACTCTCAATGACCTGTGAAGCCCATATTTAGAAAGATTGTCTTAAGGCTGGTGTTCCTGGACATTGTCTGTGCCATTCTGGGAGAATGTGACAACATCTGTGGACAGATACGGTATTGATGAGAACATCTTAGTTTGATGCTGGCTGCAGGGTATATGCTGGCATATGCTGTCCAAATCTCTCCCGCTAATCTTGCTGACATGGCATTAGTTGTTCCTGAGGCCAGTAATTGCTCTGGGATTTAGAATAAATGCTGGGGTCTTCAAGCAGGCCACCTTCTATGTCTCGAGGATACTGTCCCACTTTGTGTTTATGGCTGGGAGAGAGGATGCCAGGGAGTGAAGTGATAGAAAGTTCTTCGGTGTGATTTGAAGGGGCCTTTATTTCTACTGCCTGGAGAATTTATTTAAAAACAAACAAACAGTTACTGTAAGCATCCTACCCAAAACTTTAAGTCCATACGCGTTTTTCACATACTGCTTCTGAAGAGCAAATAAATGAAATATGTGTTTGTGTGAGTGCACAAAAATGCACCCACACAATCACATAGATCTCAAAAGAGGGTGGGTGGAAAGGAACCCTCCTCTTGACTGCTGAACTCTGGAGTGACACTTGCAGTGTAAGAGGGTCAGAGTTTGTAAAGGAAATGATATCAGTCGCAGCTGACAAGAGCCATAACTGGATGTAATAGTCAAATTTTGTCTCACAGTTCCTAATTCAAAACCAGCAGATGTGATAGTCAAGCTGTCTGGTGCTGTACATAATACAGCTGGCTGTAAGCTGATGGTATTAGTATAGAGTCTTGCAATGGTATCTGAGAGATAATTTCTTGCAATAAAATGTCTGGATAGGTCTATAGCTTAAAACTTTGTAAAGGAATCTGTGAAACTCATCCTACCAAATAATCCAAAATCTACAGTCAAATCTCTCTCAAGTTTCCACTTACTCATTTAGAAAAGTCTGAGCTGGTACAGCCACTTCCCTTGTTGTTAAATGAAGGTTTTAAGAGCACAAACCCAATATGCAATGTGAATATATGGCTTGGTGATTTGCATCTGTGTTTTGAGATCAATACACCTGGAAGTAGAGCAGCATAAGTTTTGAAATATAAAGTAGCTTCTAGTCAACAGTGATCTTCATTTGTATGGACACTTCAAGAAAATAGTAAGAGCACTCACATGCCCCCAAAACACTCTGGTGGAAATATCTTATGAAGTATGGGAGGCTTGTTTGCCATCTTCCAGTTCTTGAAATCTGTGTCAAGGCTAGGGAAAGGAAGCCAGTCAGCACATCCACCATACAGATCTACACTGAATTCACATTTGTGTTGAGCTCAGGCAGTTCTCTGTGGATCAATGAGAAGGCAGCTTCAAGATTCTCTTGAATGAATGGCTGAATCTGGACCGCAGAGCCTCACTTTTCAGTTAATTCTGTTTTCCTCCTATTTTTTTTTTTTTTTTTTTTTTCCCCTCCTCCCTCCTCATTAGTTTAATGACTGAAGCCCTGCTCTGCCCAGTCAGGAGGAGAAACTGGTAGGAAGGTCTCTTCATGTCAACAAAAATAACAACTTACTTTTGGTCCAATAAGCCTCTTAATTAAATCTGAAATTCCTTCCTATTTCTGTTCAAGAAATATAATAAATATAATGATGGCAAAAGAAATGAGAAAATTTATGGAACTTGAACAAGTGAAGAGGATGAATGTGATTAGCTCTACCCTCCTACCTGAGGAATTTTTATGAAAGGCAATTGGATTTGTGACTTTAACCGTAATTTTAAGTAAAATGTGTCATTAGCATACATTTTGGCCTAGCAGAAATGAATACCATGCTTTAGAAGCCAGGGGGGACAGGTGAGCAAAAGGTATTTAGGAATATACTAAAGGTAGGCCCAGAATTATCTATGTTTGAATGCTCTGTGTCTGTGGATTGGGGCACTGTCATGAGAAAAGGAAGCAAACTGCTGACTGTTGTCTCTACTGAACAACAGAGGTCATGTTTACCAGCCAGTGTACTGTACCTACCTGGACAATTTAATCATGGGTTCAGGCTTATGTATTTGAATCAGTTTCCCTGTGTGATGCTAGCTTCGATAACCACTTCTACTCTGTAATGCTCCTGTAAAAGTCTGTAACTATGCCCATGAAGAAAAAATATACAGAAACAAATGCTTACCAGGGCAGCCCACATCCTGTAGCCCTGGAGTGTAAGAGCTGGTAAAGAAGCTAATGTTCTTGAAATCTCTCTGAAACTTGTCTGTTTTTTAACCACATGTAGATAAGCTGCTGATTAGAACACTCTTAAAATCCACTGCTCCCGTGATCTTTTCAGAGTGATTAAGTGCAGAAGATTATGAAACTTGCTGCTTGTTTCCGTATGAAACACAGTTTCATGTTAAGATGAAGCATCTAAACCCATGAAAGAACTCAGTAAATTCAGTTTCTTTATGCATGTCTGTGCCCCTTCTCACCAGTGTAGCGATAAATTCCTGTAAACTGTGCACTGGACTGACAATTCTCCAGCGCAATGAACATGTATATATTGAAGACCTGTGTCCAATTAGGTGCTCTTAAATCCTGTGCAGAGCAGTTATGAAGAACAGTTTGGTTTTATGTGTATGCAGGTTGGTTTGTTTTCAGCATTGGCTGTTTTCAACACCTTCGCATTTTCATAAGAAAAAAGATTAGGTAATAGTAACAGATGAAACTTCTTGATAGAATTATGATCCCCTTTGTTTATTCTAGTGTGTCAGAATTTTAGTAACAATGTGTGGCTTTCAGTTTAACTCCAGTTTATGGATGTATTGAAAAATGTTATTTTCATCCTTTAATTTTTCAGCTATATACAATTTGAATGCCACAACTGACTTTACAGATTGGTGATGTGGTCCATATCTTGGAGTCCTGTGAAGGTAAGTCAGTTGTCTCCAAGCTATAGGTTTATCTGAGTAACTTAACCCTTTTACTTCTTAGCAATTCTCCATGTTGCATAAGTAGTCATCTAATGCTCTTATTTGTAATGGTGGTGGTGTATTTTGAGGAGGAACCTGTTAATTTCTGGAGAGCCAAAATCAGAAAAGTTACAGTACATGTGCTTTTTTGGGAAGCTGTTATTGAATGAGGAAGTCATCAAGTAGTCTGTGAAGTTCATGCAGCTGTAATATACCTGATAGGAGTTACAGTAGATTTGATCGACATTTTAGTGGAGTGCATTTTTGTCTCTAAACTAAATATTTGTTGATAGGAAATATTCAGCACCCTGATCATCCTATAGCAGAAGATGGAAGTGTGGTATGTTAAAGTAGTGTGTAGGTCAGCATGATAGAAACATTTCTGAAAAGCATCCAGCTTACAGAACATGCTAAACAACGTAAGTTCAAGTCATGCATGACAGATAGTCAGTATGCGGGTCCAGACTTATGTAGCTTTGTGCTTTTGTGAAGCTGAATTCACTGTTGATGCTGTAGTGCTAGACTTGATCTATACTTTCACAATGTTACTGAATTCTTTTCCAAGTCTGCCCCAGTTACTAAAGTTCTTATAAGTAGAAAGCAACAGGGTGCAATTACTACTAACTCAACAGGTATCTTCAAATGTCCAGTGTAATAGTAATTCATTTTCAATCTGCAGTTATGTGCTTGACTGAGAGTTAAAAATATAAATTATGAAGTGCCTCAAGCTTTGCAAAATGAATTGTAAAATCATCAACTTACTTGCACTGTCCTGTCAGTGCTATCTTATTAAGTGTAGTTATGTTAAAACAGACAGGCCAGCTGGTGCACTATTCACTTACAGAGAGCTCTGTGCTGAAAGGCACTTTTAAGCCCAGCCCATTTCACTTCACAGGGCTCTAGCTTGCATGGAAACAACAAAGTGTTAGAGAGAAAAGCATCTGAGAAACCATATCTTCCATGTTTTAGGGAGCAGAAGCATGCTTCTTCCTCTTCTGTTTCTAAGAGAAATTCAGTGTCTCAAAGTATCAGTGAAAATGTCGATGTCGCTCACTAGACGCTTAGTTAATAGATGCATATCTGTCATAATACTTGTGTCCTCTCCTAAAAATGAAAGGTCTGCATAATTCTGTAAGCCTCCATCTGAGCATTTTGGCTAAGAAAGAATACACTGGTAATCCAGTAACCTCCTCATCCCAGTGTTGTCTCTGTTAATGGCAGAAACAGCATTCCAGGTTTCTGTATCCGGTACCTTTGTTGTCAGCCCGGCCTAGCAAGTTGAGTGGTGATCTTGTGGTGGTTTTTTATCTAAAAGGCCTTTCTGAATCTTCTGCCCTTTACATGCAATGTCACAGCTTGCGTTATGCAATACATTTGCCAATGAAGAAGTGGAATGTTTAGCATCGTGCCAGTAAGTTATCTTTTATCAGGTATCTTAAGAAATATGCTATGAGCTGCAGCTGAAGAGTGACCAATAGTAAGAGGTTTTTTCCTACGCTTATTTTCCATGCTATTTTAGTTTGTTTTGCATGCACAAAATATGCCCAGAACATACATGTGCAGTAACAACAAATGGGATTAAATAGATTTTACACATGTGGATGTAAATTGGAGACTGTGTAAATAATTCAGTTTTAGAAATATGTAGGAATTTTATTGTTGAGAAGATACTGGGGAAAAAAAAAAACCCCACAAAAAACAGTGCTGAGAAACCTGAGAAAAATTCGGAGTCTGTTTTTGAGGTCAGTGATTCTCCTGAGTCTTGCAACATTGCCTTTCTCATAGGCCTGTTTGGGGTTTGAGATTTCTTTGTTTATGCTTTGGTTGCATGGCTGAAATACCTGTTAGAAACAAAGAGAGAGAAAAGGTGGTAGGGGAAAAGATAATATCTGTTCATGAAACTATACCAGAAAATGTATACTTTTCATCATAAAATGCTTGCTTTGGATGAAATAGAAGAAACATTCAGCAGAGTTGAATACTGCTGCTGTGTAGGTAATGTTTCACGATGGAATGTGGCTTCTGCTGTAATTCAGTAAGGGTGAACTCTTCGTTTTATGTTCTTTGTAGATATTTATTGTGACTGAACTGGGGCACAGATGGAACAAAGCCTGAACTAGTATTTTAACTGACACTACTGCAATAGTGCACTCTTCTTTCAGAAGGGGTTCCTAGTTATGAATGGAGTAGGAGCCCCATAATAGCCCTTCATTTTCTTGAGGTTCTATCTTGAACTTTACACTAGGAGTAACTTTTGAGATAAGTCCAGAAGCTCTAATTCCTCACAGCAGAAACATGGCCTGTTCTTACATTCAGGAAAGCTGAATATATAACTACCATGTACTGTGTTGGATTAGTAGGACACCTAGAACACAATTGGAAGAGCTTCATGGGCTATCCAGTATCATGAGTGATCTTGGTTAAGAGAGATATATATGTGTATGTCATATGTTGCATTACAAAACAGCTTATCATACCTTTTTCTAATGTGAGTGTGGGGGTATTATATTCTGTGTAAGATTGTCTGTGCTTACTATGCAAGACTTGAAAGTAGACCATATAATAATACTTGCTAATGTGCAAGTCATGCTTAACATGCTGCCTGACACTCAATTTACTTTCATCTGTGTAGTTTTGAACTATTAATTTTTAAACATCCTATGCTAGATAGTTCCTATATGAAACAAACCCCATGACTTTCTAATATACTTTTTCGTGCATGTGTTCTGTCACACTAAGTGCACTCTTCCTTCTTTCTAGGTTGGTACAAGGGTTATCTAGTAAGACATAAAGGATCAGAGGTAAGATTATGCTGCTCATTTCTATGAGACTATTTTTAAGGAATTAACCCATGAAGGTTTTTATTAGTATCTCTTGTCAGATAGTCCTCATCTGATCTCTGAAGTCAGCTCTTTCTTTTCAAGATGAATAGAATGATCAGCATTTGTCGTGGACAATCTTGGTAAATATTAGAAGGACTGGGAGAAGCAGATCAATTAAGACAATGTTACTGTGCCTTCAGGTTAACATACTGAGGAAGACATCATTTGAAATAACTTTTTGAGTGAATTTGCTCCTATATGTGTCTGGTTCTGCACTTTTTTCTAAGGATTCTTTAGGCTACATTCATTATGAACAACTTCCATGAGACTTAAATTCTTAAATATATGTAAAAATCATATGAATAAAAAATCTGTATTCTTACTCCTAAAGATAGAAAGCCACAAATGAATCGTTTTTACCCTGTGTATGATGACTCCTGGCTTAAGTAGCAAGAAAATTACTTTTTAGTTTCAAATGTACTTTTCTAGAAGAAAAGCATTTCTTTTGAAACTTGCTCTTAGTACCAGATTCTTTTAGGGTGCAGCACTGTAAAGGCATTTCAAGTTAGAGACTCAGGCCTACATGAAAGTAAAAATGTTTGGTGGAAGTTGCATCTCTGTAGCCTCGAAAAAGGATGTACAAAACCTTCACAATCTCTTAAAAAGTGGTATCTGAGGAACAGACGGACCATTGTTGGCAGAGAATATGCATCAGAAAAAATCAGAGTAGTCTTTTGCCTTTCCTCTTTTTCTTATTCTGTATTCAGTGTAGGTATTAATAATTTGCATTAACTTAGAGTAACTAATTTGTGTCCATTTTCAAACTATATGTGACAGTAAAATATTCTAGCTTCCTTTCAGAAGTATTAGATGCTTGATTTACTGTTTCATTTCACTGCTCAATCACTGCACGTCCTAAATGACAGAGGAATGAATAACTGTTCTCCAGGCTTCTACCTGTTGTTTCTCATGTTCTAGGAGCTCCAATACAACTGCACAGAAATGGAAGCAAGCAAATAAGGTGTACTAGCTCATCAGAAATGAGGTGGAAGCCAGGCTAGTCCTAGGGGAGTTCACCATAAGTTCTTGTTGCAACGTAGTATTTAATGGAAGCTACCCAAAGTAGTTATCAGCTGCTTGATCTGCAATACTTGAGGGTGGATATGAGGGAATGGCTCCCCATCCTGTCCTGTACAGCTGTGTTTTAAATACTCCTTTGAGATTTTTTTTGGCTCAAAATGCTGTAGCTGTTATTTCTAATTAAAATTTGTATTTTAATAGATTAAAATTTAATCTGAAACTAAAAAGGGAAAATATTTAACAGTACTAACCACTTCCTTTCAACTAATTCTTAATATTGCTAGAGGGTTTCAAGGTCAACATGCATTACATGTTTTAAGAAGTATTATTAATTTTGTAAGATTTCACTGAACTACTGTTTAAATCTATTGTTTTCTGGGGGAGGATATGAGGGGGTGGAAGATGACATTTCTTATGGAGAAATGTAATTCTATGCATTTTATGTTTGCAGAAAAGGATAGGACAAAACTTCTACTATTCGTCTGTCAAACAAATGCATCTATCTGGACAGAAAGCTAGATAGACAGCAGTTAATTTGGAGATTAGTCATGGTTGTTCCCTAAAAGCTCTTGGAGAACAAATGTGTATACTTTTTTTAATCCTTCAACAGGGAATATTTCCTAAATCTTTCATCCACATCAAGGAAGTTCCAGTCGAAAAGAAAAGGTATTTAACGTTTTATTACATTAAGGATCTTACCTGCTAAAGAATGACTTTAAAGGGATTTATATGCCTTAAACACAGTAACTATAATATAAACCCATGAAACTCAGATACTTTTTTCATTTTCATTGTGTTAGAATTTCTTCTCTTTCTAGACATTCAGAAAACATAATACCTGCCGAAATCCCTCTAGTTCAAGAAGTTACCACTACCCTTTGGGAATGGGGAAGCATCTGGAAACAGCTCTATGTGGTATGACATATTTGCATGCTGTGTGTGGTCTGGTAATTAGTCCTATTCATGCATCTTCAGGTTTTGTTCAAATTGGTGTCTTTTCTTAGATGCAGGGCAGGATCTGGGAGGATTTAGGCAGTTGCTTCTTCATCACTGCTTAGATGATTACCATTTTCTTCAATGGCTTAAAATGAAAGGGCTGGTTTACTGCCGAGGAGCAGTGTAACTGCATGCCTTTAGTTCAAACCCTGAGTATCCTGTACATTATAAACTTTTCATAATTGCTCTTTTTAGAGTTGACAAGTTTCAAGATAGAGCATCAAACATAACTAAAATGGACTTGAAAAATAATCACAATGTTCTTGAATGTTAGAACAAAAGTTGTTGAAGTGTGTAGTGGAAGTGTGTAGCTATTAATGACAGGCAATTTCGAGAAGTTAGACTTTTTACTTTCAGTATCTTAACCTACACTTTGTAAAGAAAACTTTTTCTTTTCCACCTTGGAGAAAACCGTTTTTTCTTTTCCTGTGAGCACTTTTACCAATACATAAAAGTGCAATGAATTTGGAGGTATTACTCAAAAGAGCCACCGCATCAGCATCTGTTTTCCTTGTAAGCAAGCAACCTCTACTCATGGTGGTCTTTTGCATATGCTTATAATGTCCACAGTGTAGTATGGAACTTAGAAGTGATTAATGCATTATTTTTGATTTATCTGTTTTATTTTGCTTGTTGTATCCCTACATTAATCTCTACTGATTCTAGTGACTTGTTTAACCTAAGCATGATGGCCAGAAAGTCATTAAGCGTTGACTGCAAAAACATCAAAAGATGGTGAATTCCCTAGTACCTGAGCAGTCTCTTCTACTAACCTGTTTCAACAACTAGTCCTGGCTGCTCCAGGATCCTAGCCTTGGATTTTGCTTTTTCTCTGCTAGGGCAAAGAAATCTTGAATATGGGTGTTATTTCCTCATTAATATATTTTCTGAAATATGTCACTTCTGAGTCTTCCTCTTGTTAAAGTCAACAATTAAAACTTTTAATGTTTCTGTGAATGATGCTGGTATTGCTTTAGTGACTTCTATGCATTCTCTCACTATTCTCTTGAATGTATTAATACCACAGTGTTCTTATCACTATCTCATACAGACCTAAATTGCTTTTATAATGTATTCTCTTGTTGAGACTTAGTTAATGCATTTTAAAATAGCACAATTAAACCCACAACAATGTAATTTCCTATCCCCATACAAACTGTTTACGTTTCATGGAATTTCTTTATGGTCACATAAAGGTCCTGTCCTTCAAAAATTTGTGGGATGAGAGGAGAAAAGAAGCCAGGCTTAGTACTTAGCCTAATTCTTGCTCCTACAACCACTTAGCATTAAATAGGACACATACTTGAATTGTCAAGACCCATGATTCACTTCAACATTAAGTTTGAAACCTACTGTTTTCTTTTCTATCTTAGACAAACAAGAAGGAGCAGTTCCAGCAGGTGCAGTCCATGATGTATGACCTCATGGAGTGGCGGTCACAGCTTCTGTCTGGGACTTTGCCAAAAGATGAGCTCAAAGAACTCAAACAGAAAGTCACCTCCAAAATTGACTATGGTAACAAGTAAGTGGCATACATTACTTCTGGAAAACATGGTTTATTTTAAAGCAGCCAGCTAGAACAGAGATGATGATCAAGTTTTCCTCTTTGCAGTTTTATAACTCATTAGTGCAAGATATAGACATATTGAATAGTCCTTTCCAAACTTCTCCCTGTTATTCCTGTGATAATAGTAAATACCATGTTGAGGCTTCCCACAGGAATTGCTTTCTCAAAATATTCATTTATTTAACTACAGATATATGAGTTTGCCAGTTATAAAGATTGGAGGTCAGATAACTTGCTTTTATATACATATAACATCAGTGTACTCGGGACCCAAAACTTTTCCAACTTTCACAAACACAGCCTACCACCAGTAGTGTTAGGCTACCACTTCAAAAGTGGTGCCGAGAGACCTTAGTGTGGTGGATGAATAGCAGAAGTGTGGTGTACAGAGCCTTTGCTAGAGGCACCACACCACCACCCTCACCCCAATTTACTAGTGAATTTCCAGGCAGAACTCTGGTGTTGGTAATAGAAGTGAAACTCCCAGGGATAGAGTAGCTATTTGACAAAATTCTTTGTTTCTTGCCAATGAAAAGTCACTGCAATACAACACATTTTAGGCAAAAAAGGGGACTATGTAGGGGCAAGTGGTGTTCCACCATATGATAAAGGGGGAGAGAGAGCTTAGTATACAAATCTTCATAGCATTGGAATATAACTAGGAACATAGCCTACAAAGGCATTGGAATCTACTTATACAATGTACTTAGCTGTTGCAAGTGGCTGTGGTTATTGTGACCTGAAGGCTTATGCAGCTGAAAGTCTTCAGCTACCTGTGGCCAGACATAAACAATGACCATGAGACATTATGAAACTGTCAATTTGTTCACTGTGATTTGGATGCACAGATTTCTGGTGAATCGTGTTCTTGCAGAACACACTGTGGTAATACATGTATCCTGCTATGCTATGTGGAGCTGAATGGTCACTCCAAACAGATTTGACTTTGAAATGCTCTAGTCAAGGAAGCCTAGCTTTGATTAAGCCAACACTAACATTACTTTTCTCTCAGACATCTGTTTTCCATAGTCGTCTTTCTAAATTATGAGACAATAAGCTGTTCTTTCAGAGGAGTAGGGATGGAGGAGATATTTAAAATGGCTTGGGATTGTATAGAGGAAAAGTGCAAGTTGCATAATATTTGTAAGTGTGAGAAAGTGTGGGTATGAGATGTGATGTGTGAAGGAAACACTGTGGGGAAGGAATAAAGGGAAATGACAGTGGAGGCTGAATGGGTCATTGTGGAAGAGGAGATTGAACACCAGACCAGGAGAGGTTGTGGATAATCATGTAAGGTGATGAAGGTGGATTGCAGTCTGATACAGACTGTTTTAAACAACATTAGCAGTGCCAGAAGGGCAGCCAGTACCTTTTAGAAATTGTGAAAGGTACCATCTGGCATGAAGCAGCCTGATTTTAGAGGGGCATGAAAGACTGAGATCCTGGATAGGCAAGAAAGGTATCTCTTGACTGAGGTGACACTAAGACACTGTGGACAAGAATGCGTAGGACATATGGAGGTAAGACTTGAGGTTTTTAATGCTGGGGTGGGGGAAGAGTGGAAGGAAAAAAGGCATAGTTTGTATGAGAGCAAAAAAAACAGAGCATACGAGTTAAGTAACAGGACTGGGAGTGTAAGAGGGCAACAGAAAAACAGAAGGCAACAGGAAAAACCTACACATCTTGATTGCAAAGGTTACATGTTAAAAAGCAAAAGAGATGAAGACTGAAGTCACTGAACATGGTGTATCTACTTTATGTGAGAGGCATTTAAGTGCTTTTGTGACATTACTGTAAATTCCTAAAATGTATAAATACTGTACAACAGCTTGAAAAGAATATCATTGGGTTCAGTTAATTTTTCTTCAGTGAAATGCTGTTGCATGTACTTAAACCTCAAAGCAGGTCCTTGTGCATTCCATTTCTAAGCTTTATTTTTATAGAAGGAAATAATCCTGCCTTTATGCCCTTTGTATTTTCACAGAATACTTGAGCTAGATCTGATAGTTAGAGACGAAGATGGAAATATCTTGGATCCAGATAAAACCAATGTCATCAGCCTATTTCATGCACATGAAGAAGCAACTAATAAAATCACTGAGCGAATTAAGGAGGAAATGGTAGGAATGACTGGTAAACTTAATCACTTTAATGGGTAAAAGCAAAATGAAAATCCAGTACAAGGGTTGAAGGTTGTAACCTACCCTGAAACCTAGTGGAAACTTTTGCCTCTGACTTAAGAGTAAAATCACATTCATTTGTTATAAGCATGGCTAAGCCTCAAACTGATTTAGCTGCATTTATGCACTGGATTCAGGCTGTGGGTTAGGATGAAAGTCTGTTTCTAAAGCAGCTTCTAAATCCTTTATTGGGCTCCTAAATGGAAATACTTTTCCTCACTCTATCTGTGGGCTACTCAGGAGGCTGATTCACATAGTGAATAGTTACGTGCTTGGAGTTCAGCCTTCAAGCTGTGAGTAACCAAAGCTCTTTCTTAGAAGATCTTGTGAGAACACAAACTGTTTGCTGTATGTTGCTGCTTGTTAGTTAGTCTGATGGAGTTGAAGAATTTAAGCTTATTAATGAGGAACTCAGGTGAACTCAGCATAATCTTGTGGACACCAGAAGTTAGCATGCCTAAGCAAAGCTGATGAGTGCATACAATTTACAATGCAGAGCAGGTGACTAGACTTCCTTAACCTTTGTCTATATTAAATCTATTCAGGGATTTGTAAGATACTTGAGTTCTTTCCTGGATTCATAAGAGGGTAAACTGTAATAAAGCAAGTAAAACACTCAAAAAAAGTTGGGCTGTTGTGACACTTGAATAATGCCCATGTCAGATCGCTGGAAAACACCTTATGAGTTGTTCTCATCAGTGTCACTGAAGAAGTCTTGTTTCCCAGACACCAAAATGTCATTAACTGACGATATAAGGAAAACAAAACAGATTGTGTAGACTTGTTTTAAAAATGTGTAAAAAGAGCTTTAGGACATCAAACATTAAGTAGCTGTTGCTTGGTGGTTAAAGTTGGATGTAGGTAGAATTTAAGAGCCTATTTCAGAGACAGTGAACCTGCTCAGCTGTGTCCTTATCTCAGCATGTTATTCGTTTCCTCTTCAAAGAGGTGTATTTTCTTTTGCTAGTGCTCCCAGCATACTGAAACCCTATCATGATGTGGATAGTAGTCTTTCTGCTATATCCTACTGTGTTCGGACAAAACCTCTTTCAGACTTAGGCTTGCCTCTGTAGGGACAGCTTGATACATTTTCTCTTTACAAGTGGTAATAATGTAGCTAATTCTTTTCCTTCTTCTGAGCAGGCAAAGGATCAACCAGATTATGCATCATACTCCCGAATGTCTTCATCCCCCACCCACAGTCTGTATGTCTTTGTGCGGAATTTTGTTTGCCGAATTGGAGAGGATGCGGAACTCTTTATGTCACTATATGACCCACAGAAATCAACAATTATAAGGTAAGCTTTCTTTTTATTGCAAAGGAGTATCAAAAGGAGCTAGCCAAAATGAAGCAAAATAGGTGCCAACATGCTAGTAATGCAGAGAATATGAACCAAAAGGAAAGGGAATTGTGGACAAATCTAGTTGTTGGCGGCTATTAAAGAATTCTGAGGTGAGGGAGCCCAAGTAGTTTGATAGGAAATTCCTGGATTGAGCATTTCAGAATTTTGGAGGAACCTGAGAACACTTCAAAGTTAAGTGATTATTCTTGATGGCTGTCCAGAATGAAGTACTGAAATGGAGGGAAGGGGATAAAATGGAAGTAACTTAAAAATTCAAAGATAAAGATTCTATTGAGTATTCCTGTCAAACAGATTATGATGACAGTAATGTTTCTTCCAAAAAAGGTGTCATTCTGTCTTATCCTCAAGTTATTTTGTATAGCATTCTTCTTGTCTATTTAGGCTGGTATTAGATTTAAACAATCACCAGAGACTACTGTCCTGTTATGCAACTTTTGTTACATACTGTGGGTTTTAATGTGCTGTGAAAGGGAAGCATTTTTAAATCCCATGACAATAAGATATTTATCTTCAAAACAGTGAGAACTACTTGGTGAGATGGGGGAGTAGAGGCTTTCCAAAGGAAATTGACATGCTCAACAATCTTAAAGTAGTATTCACAGTAAGTGTTCTCCCATTTATCTTACTCATATTTGGAAACTGGCTTGTCTTTTCTCTGTGGTCACTGTCAGAACTCCTGAGGATGGAGCAAGATGAAGAAGGAAGCAGAAGACATCTTAGCAGCAGAACAAGATGACCAGTCACTGAATGCTTTAAGGCAATGACAATGCTTCAGTGACCTTTCTTGAAACCAATTTGCTGCATCACAATTTTACTGTTTACTTGATTATTATTTTTATCTGCTGTACCTCTTGATTGCTACTATTTTCTCTATGTTTCTTACCTTATGTTTTCTTCAACCTTTAAACTGTCAGGTTTTCCATCCTTTCTGTGGGCTCAGTTTGAGTGTGAGTTTTTCTTTCTTAATTTTTTTTTTTTTAATCCATTGATTACTGAGGCTCAGTTTATTATTGGAGGTCCTGTTTAGATTCCACAACTTGGTTCTGCCTAATTAATACTTCAGTTCCTTTTAATTTGTATCTTAGGATCTTGGAAATAAAGACCTTAGCCGAGACAAAATTTATCTAGTTTGTCAAATAGTCCGAGTTGGACGGATGGATCTCAGAGACAGTAACTCAAAGAAATACACACAAGGACTAAGACGACCCTTTGGAGTGGCAGGTAACTGATGTCTCCTGTGCTGACTGTATCTGAGATAGGACCCAAGTAATACTTTTCAACCCTGGACTGTAATATTCTGACATGTCTTGGTAGAGATTCAAAACTACCATATCAGTTATCTTCTGTATTTGATTTTTTTTAAGGCCGTAAAGACTGCACATACATTAGCATTTTCAGGTCAGAAATGTGCTTTCTAATTTATTTTCCTAATAATTCATACTTACTGCTATGCAGAGCAAACCAAAACAGTGCCACAGGATAGCAGCAGAATTCTTTGCAGATGAAATAAAACCGCAACTGTGTCCCAAGAGCACCACCAATGCACTCATACCTGTATTCATGGGATTAGACCAAAAGTAGTCTGAAGTAATTCTCCCTTTACACAATGTCATGTCTGTAGTGTGGACTTTGTATATAAATGTTCTGCCCCCAAAATCTACCCCTATTGGGCTGCACTGCTTGCTAGTGGAGAAAAAAAAATAAAATAGATCTCTATTTACCTAGAGGCACGAGGACGTTCATGTACACCATGCAGAGAGAAGAGGAGCTATTTCATGGTGTTATTATGTTTTGATGATTTTTCTGTTACTTTTCTAGTTATGGATATTACAGATGTCATAAAAGGAAAAGCTGAAAGTGACGAAGAAAAGCAGCATTTCATTCCCTTTCACCCGTAAGATAGTCACAGATATCTTTCTTTTTTGTTTTTATACACACAAACATATTTCTATATGTTTTTGGCTATAAAGATCATGAAATGTTTCAGAAAAAATCTTTTTTCCTTTTAATAGTGCTAATGATTTAAGTATTGCTTTAAAAGGCATTTAAGACTTAACAGAGGTTATACAGTATGTTAAATGAATGTATATTTTTATAAATGTTCTCCTTCAGACAGCTGGTCCCATGTCCTGTTTAACAAAACCCAAGTTAAATAGTTACATGGGCTCAACAGAAAGCTTTACACATGTGGATAACTAGTACTTTGTGCATGATTCTGTTTTGGATTTGAGAAAAATCTGTGTAAAAATTGGGCTTCAGTTACAAGGGAGTTGAATTGTCACACATTAACTGTCTTTAAAAAGAAATGCCAGGCCAGCTGCCTAACAATATGGTTATGATACTTGCAGATCAAATGGACACATGCCAGTATTCACTGGAAACATATTTATGCATTCTACACAGCACTGCTGCTATGTCCAACAGAGAATAAATTCAGTTCTGCAAGACCCCTGCCTGACACACTGTCCTATTGTTTCACTTGTTAAAAATTTGAGCCACCATGTTTGTCATGTAAGAATTTGTTTCTTGTTGCAAAAGTAGCTGAAATTTTTCTAAGTTCATTTGTTTGTCAGGCTGCTTATCAGGCAAACAGGATCAGAGTGGCATGTTGGTAAATACACTCACGTTGTGCATGCCTACAAAATGATAAGCTTTCATGTTGACACCATCACAAAATGCTGTTCCTAAACCTGCTGACTGAATCTTTTTCGCTTAAGTGGACATATAAGCTAGATATGAGTGGTCTGCAACTCAGAGTGAGAGATCATGAAACTACAGAATATATCACAGTAAGGTCAAGTACAGCAAAGTGGAGTGAGCCTGTTTATCACTTCTGTTCTGAATGGGTTCAATATATTTAGTGCTTAATTCCTAGTAGAAATTATTGTTTCTCCCACAGGGTGGTGGCAGAGAATGACTTTTTACACAGTCTCCTAAGCAAAGTCACTGCATCAAAAGGAGACAGTGGTGGACAAGGTAAAGTAGACTTTGTTTGTTTTTAAGTAACAAGGTATTTTTTGTGGAACTTTATTTTAGATGGTTTACATTTTAGAGAGGGACTTTGTTAGAGCTGTAGCTCCACCATGGATGTCAGTCAACTCTGCTGGAAGTGAAGCAGCATGAGTTTGTTGCAGTACCTTATTTAAATTACTAGCTACAGCATTGGGTTTATAGAACTTTCAGCTAAAGAAAATGGAGGAAATGAGTTAACACAATTTTAATGGGTGTAAGAGGCAATCATCTGAAGATAGATTTTTTTTTTTTGTTTGTTTGTTTCTTTTTTTTCCTTACCATAAATATAATCTTTGTTGTTGTTTTCCTCTTAATAGGTCTCTGGGTAACTGTGAAAATGCTTGTTGGAGATGTGACTCAAACTAGAAAGGACTATCCACATCTTGTAGACAGAACTACAGTTGTTGCTAGAAAGCTAGGATTTCCTGAAATCATCATGCCAGGTAGGAGGTGGTTTTGTTCTGTAACAGGAATGGATTTTTTTCCCCATTCCCTCAGGTAATAAGCATCAGCTGCAGTCTGTAATGGGTAACTCAGAGACCACTTTGAATGCACTCTTCATGTTAAGTTTTGTTCCAGTATTAGAGGCTTGTATAAAATAGTTAAATTCTTGGAAAGTATTTTCTAGTACTGAAAGAGAAAATCAAAATTGCAACAGAAAGGGATAATCCCAGCTCCTTGTACATAGCTTTTTTTTTTGTCTTCTAAATAGATTATGGTGGATGCTTACTTGAATTTTAAATTAACCTTATTTTATTGCAACTTATCACTGTCATTTAATAATAATAAACATATGAGTTCACAATCTGTTAATTTTTTTTATGTTTTCCAATTCAAGACATTCACTGTCTGCAGCACTTCTTTGTTAAAACAAACAAAACCTCCCACAACACAGCCCATGCCTCCCTTCAAGTCGAATCATGAATCCTTTAAAAGGCATATTAATTAGTTCAGAGGAGAAACTTAAAATATGAAGATCCCTCCTCACAAAAAGGAACTGTTAATCTGGGAAAAATCAGTAACGGCATCATTAGCCACCTCACCAGCAGGTGTCAGGGCAGGACGAGAATTGCCTCGAGTCAATTTGGGGACTCTCATTTGGTTCGTTTCACATCATAGTATCTGCTTAGTTAAGAGTAACAGCTGAAAATTGAAGTTCAGATGTATAAATACATTTTGATCTGTTTCACCGTAGAAGAAGTGGTACTTTTGTGAAGTTCAGGTTACCCTGTGCTCTCACAGCTTTTTCATTGTGTTTTTTTTTTAACCTTTCCATTTCTTTTGCAGGAGATATAAGAAATGACATTTATATTACATTGCTGTATGGAGATTTTGATAAATACAATAAAACAACTCAGAGAAATGTGGAAGTGATAATGTGTGTCTGTGATGAAGAAGGAAAAGTGATGCCAGTAAGTTTTCTTTTTTAGGTATGATGAACTTAGACACATGGGTTGCATTTTAGAAGTAACTCAGAATTTTTTATAAAAATACCATTGTGCAAAAACTTACAGTTGCCTCACGTGTGGCATCTTGTGACTGATAAGCTTTATGGTGTTTAAAGTAGCCTATCTATTAAAGTCCTATAAATGTCTTGCATTAAACTGTAACAAGAAATACCATCAAATGATCTATCTTAGCTGTGCCAAGGAACAAATGCTGTTTCTGACAAATCTGCACTCTTATTCCAGGGTTCTTCTTGTGGAAGTTCCCAGAGGAATGCAATTTGGCTGTTAAAAAGTTAGAAGTACTATTTCTGCTATATAACAAACCAGCGATTTGTGCCAGGAAGGCTGTGTCATTGTCCCTTGAATGAAGTACATGGCTAATAACTAAATTGGTGACAACAGAGGAGTGTGGATACTGTGCATATACAACATAAATATTTACAATGTCTTTTTGCTTGTCTAATTGTATTTTTAGGAATTTTTGCCTTTTCCTTAGGGTGTTTTAACAAAGAGTTTTTGGTCTTTCCTTTTCTGAGCTTTATACTGTTCATTAAGTAAGTACTGTGATCATAAGGGTGAAATCATAAGGACACTTCTTGAGATGAAATGAAGGTGGAGTTACTCATTGTGGTTCAGGACTTACTGAAATTAGTTTATGAACTACAATCAAATGCTTGATGTTAAAGGTATCTTTAAAGCTTGAATGAAGAAAATCCTAAACTCATGTAATGCTTGGAGTCAACACAACAAATTGTAACCCTGATTACAAAACACTACCTACATCTATGAAAACACCTAACCACATGACTTGCATGTACAGAAGTTAAGTCTTAAATTCACTTCAGCAATCTCTCTCTCCACAGGTTATATGCTTAAAACACATATACCAAATATTTCTTAAAGAAATTAACCTATTGCAATGCATTAAATATTGTATCCCAATATTATACATGTTCAGTTCTACATGAGCATCTTTTATCCAAATGCTAGGAGAAAGTGGATTTGTCACTTTGTGTATGGACTGAAATATATGTTCAGTTCATGCCTGCTTTCTATGGATAATATGCCTTAGACATGTTAAAGCAACAATTTTGAGGACTTAAATTGAAATGCTGTTCAATACAAGTAATAACAGAAATAACTGATTTTCCCTTTTAGCCTGAAAAATAAAATAAAATTTATACCCATAAGCTTTCAAACCTGTTTGTATTAATTTCAATGTTTCTAATTATCCATAGATCAAAACAGGTACATGTTCACTAAACAGCAACTGGTTGGCTGTTTAGGCTTCAAACTAGTTTGAGCTGAAGATCCTAGCACTAGATTTACTGTTGCCAGTGAAAGGTCTTTTGTTCCACGTGAATGTCACAGAATCACAGCCTCTTCTTGTGTTCCATTCAATGATTTGCACAAGTCAATGAGCTGCTAAGCACTGTTTCTTCCCTCCTTTTCGTAAGAATGCTGTTTGCTTGGGAGCAGGGGACAAACCAGTGAGTGAATACAGATCAGTTCTCTACTATCAAGTCAAACAGCCTCGTTGGATGGAAACATTGAAGGTATGGTGTAGGTACTTTCCACCTGCCTTTTTCTCTTCATTTCTTTTTAACTCACAGAGAAAAGTTGCATGGCGTCAGCTTTTCTTAAAAAATAAAAATTGGTCCTGACTACAGCTGTAAGGATGGAGCCTTAGTCATACATCAGTTGTTAGATATACGTGGTTACTGAGGCTGAAAATTTGGCCTAGAAAATGATGTTAGGATTTTGTTTAGCAAAATAAACGAGCTCCTCTCAGATAACCTTATGTCCTAACATGACTCATAAAAATGAAATATTGCACTTGTTCTACTGCAGTGAGACAATGGGCATGCGGAGCTCCAGCTGCATGATTAAAGAAATATCCCTGCAAAACTCCCAAACTAACAAAACCCACACACAACCCATAATCCTCCTCTCCAATATTGTGACATGAGAGAGGAAAAACTGTCTTGGATTTCTTTTGAGGCACACCAGTAATTATCTAATCTGGATTTAAAGTCTTTGACTGGAAAATGCTCAGAAGCTTCCAGTAGCTCTTATGAAGTATGCCTCAGGCTTGCTAGGAAGTACCATTTTATTTTTAAGATGACTGTGGAAAGCGATATTGTCATGTATGACAAGCCTATAATTATTACACCAAGGTGCATTGCTGAGATTGGGCAGGACAGGGAGGGGATGGAGGCTGGAACAGAAACTTATTTGTTGCTTTGAAAACATTGAGCCATTCTGTTCATTGCTTACTGTATTAGTTTTAAAAATTAACATGTAGTTCATGTGAAGGAGTGTTATGCAGTAAGGGAAAATAGTGAATGAACACAAAGGAGTACATGTCTAAAGTTTTAGAACGGTAAACTTGATAAGGTGAAAGTTTGTTCTCATTCTTATGCAGTTGAGCTTTTTTGTTGTGTATTTGTTATAATTATACCTAATTGCTTTTGCTCAGATTTTCATACCTGCTTATTAAATTGGTTGTCAGGTTTTGTGTATGAAATAGAAGTTTCACAGAGCAGAGGTGTTTCATAATTTCGTTTGGTTAACAGGGTAGGTAATAAGGCTGCAGTGTGCTTATTTTCTAGCATACGAGTACCTGTGTGTTTTAACTCACTGGGTTCAGTGCTTCATTTCTTTGGTGGCACTAGACTTGGAGCAAAGTCTAACAGATAATTGCTTATCGGCCACCACTTCTGCTACTGTAGTCAGGCTCAATAGTTTTAAACAGACTGTGAAACGCATTATGGAACCAGCAGAGGTGGTGCTTATTTGTTCTAAAATAGGAGCTCGTTGGATGTGAAACCCCCTTCCCCATAACTCTACTGGTTGTTTTCTAATTTAAAATAGGTAGCAGTCCCTATTGAAGACATGCAAAGGGTACATCTGCGCTTCATGTTCAGACACAGGTCATCTCAAGAGTGTAAGTAGGGAATTTTACTTTAGTGAATATTCATTCATGAATTATTAATTATTAATTCATTAGTTTCAGTCAACTAAAAATATTTTTCTTTGTAGCTAAAGATAAAGGAGAAAAGAATTTTGCAATGGCCTACATACGACTAATGAAAGAGGATGGAACAACTCTTCAGGATGGCATCCATGATTTGTTAGTCTTCAAGGTATTGGATCAATCTTTTTCTGTCCCCCACAACATCTTTTTCACACTGTTGTCTTTGACCGCATTGTTTAATTTCTTAGTGAAGAAATTTCTATTATTCTATCAAAGAGAAATATAGTTTTTGTCTGAACAAAAAAAAAATAATGTAACTTGCTCCATGCTAAGTAAATGTTTTTCTAAATTTTAATTAGGCAGAGATGGTTTCTAAGCACAATGAGAAACAGTTACTCTTCCTACTATTTTTACAGAAGTTTGTGCTTTTAGCCTTCTGTTGTATAGAGGAAATTATGCTAAAGCTCAGTACCTGGATGGGGGTGGGGAGGGGAAATGTAATTTTGATTCATTTAGAATCTTTGTCACATGAATAATCAGGCAATGTAATCTTAGGGAATTGGTTGGTTGAAACTGCTCTGTGTAGTTACTCAGGTACAAAAGTGAAAGTTTCAGGAATTTGATTGAAATCACTTCCAATACAGAAGAAAATTTCCTGTAGATATTAGCGCTCTTTTCAATAAACTAGTTTGCCTTAACATTAATGGCAAGCGAGATGCATATGGCTAGATCAAGTAGTTTAGATACTGCAACAAAGGTTTATGGCAGTGTAATAGTATTTGTTTTCTCTTCATTAATACCAACATTCATAAATACTTAGACCAGAAGGAAAATAATGATCACGTTGTATGACTGTGTGGTTAATGCTGGGTATGAAATTCAATCTAATTAATTTCTGCATTGATCCAGTAATTTTTCCTTAAGTGACACCATAGACAAGGAATGCTAAGTGGAGTTGACCTAATTTGTTTGGAAGAAGTAGACAGATTTTCTGACATATGTTTGCCTATTCTAGTATTAAGAACAGTAACTGTAAACTCTAAAAGTTTCAAACAGTCATACATCTGGCCTCTCAAAACAAGTAATTTGAAAACCATGAAGTTTAAACAGTGCACTTTATTTTCACTGCCTTCAGGCGTTGAATCTTTTTGAGAGACTTTTTGACCAAAATGTCAAGTCTCTTCTCCATTTTCTAACTTGTCTCAAAAAGAGGAAGTCCAGACTTTCTTTGGGTTCCAAAAATTCTGAGAAGTAATTATTTGGCAAGCTTGATACAATCATAAGAGTTAGTAATGCTGTTGTGCTGCATAAGGATTTTGCCTTTGTCTGTCTAGGTCTCTATATAGTCAACTTTTAATCTTACTTCATGTCTGATAGGAAGTAGTTTGCACATCTACACAATCAGTCACAGAACTACAGAGTATCATTCTAGATCATGGTTTCTGAAGCTCCTTGTTTATCCACAGTTGTGGATGAACAGTCTGCAATTGAGTCAGATCCATCATGGTGCTTTAGGTTTAAGTGGCAGGCCTTAAACTTATTGGAGAAAATTTATTGAGCAGCGTATTTGAAGAAAAATCATACCCCTAAACACTGACTATGGTTTTTATCGTCTTTGTCTAAAAGCTGCTTTCCTGTCTGCAGTATGAATCAAGAGTTGAGACACAAAATAATCTGTGAGGGCTGTGGCATGCAACTTGATGAAATAGAGGGGGAAAAATACCTGTTGGTTCTCTGTTTTTGTACTGTTCATTCTACTGAACAGCATAAAATCTGTGATACCTTTGTCAGTTACTGCAGCGTATTGTGTAATTTAAATACAACCGTACCATTCTCTGATCTTTAATAGTTTTTTCTGTCCTATTTTCTTCTTAAATTGTATGCAGACATCGTAATCGTGTTGTCTATAACCTGTGTACAGTCTTGTAGGTGATGCTCAATAGTCTATTGCATTTTGTAGCTATTGACATTTTAATGACAAGCTCTTTCTTTTACTGTGACACTGATGTCACTCCTCTTAGTTCCTCATTAGACATTAAAACACATACCTTTATTATTTCAATGTAGTATTTTCCCTGAGTGTTCATTGCAGCCCTTCTTGCTGACTGACATTGACTCTTGGTTTACCTGTACTGAATCATGTTGGGACTTGGGTATTCTTTATCTTTTAGTGCATGTATTTAAGCCCATAGGAACAGTGCTTTTTGTTTATTTCTGTATAAAGTACAACATAAACCCAATTTTAAATCCAGTGTGTGAAATATGTAATAAATGATATGTCGTTTTTCAGGGAGACAGTAAAAAAATGGAGGATGCTAATGCTTATTTGACATTACCTTCTACACGTCAACACATAGAAAATAAAGGAGCAACCATAGGCAGGAACTTGAGTATTGTAGGAGGGCTTTCAGTAAGCTCACGAGATGCATTTTATATTTCAACTCTTGTTTGTTCGACAAAGCTAACTCAGAATGGTACGTATGTTCTAAACAGGCAGAAGCTTTAGAAAGCAGACATTTGCACAAATGATAAATCACGTCTTAAATTTTATTGTCTGCCCATTTATTTTCCATTAGTGGGGTTACTAGGTCTCTTGAAGTGGCGTATGAAGCCAGAGCTGCTTCAGGAGAACCTGGAAAAACTGAAGATCGTGGATGGAGAAGAAGTTGTGAAGGTATATCTCTATATAGTTATTTCCATAATAGTTATTCTTCATGTCCTTTCATACCATGGCAGAAATAAAATGCTGCATAGTTTCAAAAAGATAGGAACTTAAAGCAGCCTGTCTATTATACTTTCTTTAATGAGTGTCGTTCAGTGTAATGCCTTTGTTAGGGACAGTTTGCCAAAGATGTGAGCAAAAAACTGTTCATCAGAGGGAGAAAGCAAGGAAGCAAGTACCTGGACAGGATTCTTCATAGTATAAGCCATCTTTTTTCCTACTTAATGCTCCCAAACATCTCTGGTATTGGCTTCCTTTAGGCTGTGGAGATTTGCGACATTACTAGTCAAATTTGCCTGCTTTCACTGGTAACTAACTTATTAGGATATTTTCTGCTTTCTGTTGGTTTATTTGCTGGAAATTTTGTACATGAATGGAGAGAATTCAATACCAAGAATATTATTTGAAGTCATTGCTGCTTTGGTCAGGTACTTACATATATGTGAGAGGTAAACTTCAATTTTGAGCATGCACAGAAAATTTTATTTCATAGAATCACAGAATGGTTTGGGTTGGAAAGGACCTTAAGATCATCCAGTTCCAACCCCTGCCATGGGCCGGGACACCTTCTACTAGACCATGTTGCCCAGGGCTCTGTCCAGCTGGGCCTTTGGACACTGCCAATGATCGAGAATTCACCGCTTCTTTGGGCAACTTGCTCCAGTGCCTCACCACCCTCGCAGAAAAGAATTTCTTCCTTATATATAGCCTGAACTTCCCTTATTTAAGTTTAAAACTTGGTAAGATTTAAAAACTTGATCTGGTGTGAAGGCAGTAGTGGTAAAATATTTTCCACAATCTCTGTACAACTCTTTGGTTTTTTCAATCTGAAACATCACAAATGATTCCTACTGCTTTGTTTACAGTTCTTAGAGTTAATTTACATGTTTATATAAAAAATATACTATGCACCCAGTGAAGTGCTTTGTTAATGTAATGAGAGCATAAATATGAACAAAAACTTGTTAATATTTTGGAAACTGGCAGGTACTATTACATTTGTGTTACTCTTCAAATACAAACATGAGATGTTGAGAGAAGAAGGAGCAAGGAGAACTTAAAACAGAGAAGAAGAAAAAAAGAGGGCTTTGAATCAGACCACAGACATATGAAGTGTGTTTTTAATCATCATTTGTATGTGACAATAGCAACTATTACTCGGTATCACCAAGAACTTAGGAATACAGTTTTAGATTATGTCATTTGTATAATATTTTTAGCTTTTCCATATGCTTTGAGCTAAACATTTAGTATTTCCTGATCATGGTCTGAGCATGTAGGTTCTTAAAATTAAGGAAACTAGAGCTTAAATACTTGGAAATGTTTTCTGAATATAAGAGAAGGCCTTTAAAATTCAAACTTTAGAGAAACCAGGTCTACTGTCTGAGAACTGACAGGTTGTATTGGTTGCCAATTTGTCATTTCATGTTGTTCTATAGTTTCTCCAAGATACGCTGGATGCTCTGTTTAACATCATGATGGAACATTCCCACAGTAATGAATATGACATCCTTGTCTTTGATGCACTGGTAAGAATCAACATTGAAGGATTTATTTGTTAAAGTGAAGAACCCCATATTTTTGAATGGCCTATCAAGCTGTTTGTTTCAGGGAATTAGTCTTAAAATGTCTACAGAACAGCTGGAATATTACTATTTTAACTGAAAAGCAAATTTCTATTAAAACTCCTAAATAATAGATTGTCAAAAATATTTCAGAAGACTAATGTTTACATTTAAAATATGTCTTTATGAAAAATGCTGATTATGTCCATGTCTGTTTAGATCTATATCATAGGGCTCATTGCAGACCGTAAGTTTCAACATTTTAACACTGTTCTGGAGGCGTATATCCAGCAGCATTTTAGTGCAACATTGGCATACAAGTAAGTTTGTTTTATTTCTCTTTTTTTGCTGAATCTCCACCATCACATTAAGGAAAGTAAATCCTGTTTGTGACTTTTCTGATGTAGTTTATGATGACAGTTGTTTTAATGCTGCTGTTTGCTTATCTGGAAATAAACCTGCCTCTGAGAGAGACGTATGATTATGTGTAGAGTTGACTGACAGATAGTAATTGATTTGTAGTTAAATGATTCTTTGGTATTCATTTTCTCTTGTCTGAGCACTTCACCTATATACTGTCAAATTTGACAAATATACTTTGCTGTAAAGCCACTCTCTATATTGTTGGCCTTGGAATGCCTTAAGTGGGGACTTGAGGATGTCCTTAACCTGTTTATAAAGGTTTCCATGTATTCTTTTACAGCAAACAAACTCATGGGGAGAAAAAATTATCTGGGAACTGTCAAGTCTTCATGTGCAGTTCACAGTTAGATGTTGCACCAGGCAGATTTCAGTACTGTGAACTAGACTTGGTATTTGCTATGTGGTCTGCTGTGAACTGGAGCCTGAGTATTTGTTACATGGTCACAGCAGTGGGCAGGTGGACAGACTCGTGGTGGGGTTTGGTTTGGGTTTTTTTTAATTTTAATTTTATTTTATTTTTGGAGCATCCAGGTAATGCCCAGATGGGAAGACATGGCTTCAAAGAAAATCATAAAAATAAAACTCTGCAGTCATGTCATACAGTAAATTTAATACTGGATTTCTACTTTATTTAAAAAAGAAGTTTAATACTGGATTTCTACTTTATTTAGGCAAAGATTTCCCAGGTGATGGTAGGATAAAATTGCTTTGAATGATAGGAATGATAACATCTTCAGTTAGTGCTGATCTTGGGGAAGTGCCATAAGAGGATAGTTGTGGTTTTTTTTAATCTACCTGAAGTCTTGTTCTGGCAGCTTAATGCGGTGGCAGATTGAAGCAGAACTTGAATTTGGGATATGAATAGTAGATGGAAGACTTTAGCTGAAGGTTTGGAGTAGTTGAAAATGTCTTGCAGTTTTCTGTGCTGAATTTGCATCAGTTCCAACTCAACAGGAAATGTCACACAAATAGTGCACTAGAACATGAGTTTGCTGTGCTGAAAGGCAGTAGTGCACTATCAATCCTTTCTCACGTTCTGGGAAAGGTGATGTTACTGGGCTCAGAAAGCTCAAGCACCTACTTCTCTTTAGTCCTCCATCACTTCATATGTAATAAGCACATTTTATTTAATGTTTTATATTATTGTGAAAGAAGAGAAGGTTAGCTATGGAACAATTTGGGACAGCCTTATTTGCTAAAATATCTCTAAGATTTACCTAAATGTGAGTTTCTGATGATTTAAAGCAGCAGAAGCGAAATGACGTTTATGACTGTTCCCCATACCATGGGTTTTCTTGGCATCGTTGGTTCTATGCACATTGTGGAAGATGAACTGTGTTTCAAGTATGTTTGATATCAAAAAATAACTGTATATGACCTAACTCATAGTTAGGAAGGAGACACTGTGTCTCAGGCATATTATGACATATTATGATATTGTATTTTGACCAAACTCTTAGTATACTGACAGGAGAATAACTGTTTGTTATTCTGTTCCTATTTAGTTACCTATTTGTACCTAGCTTTTATACAGGGCTTCAAATTGACAGTTGAGAGATGTTGAGTGGACTGCCCCTTCATGCAGGTTGGATAAATTTTGTTACAACTCAGCACAGATTACTGAGCTGTGAACTCAGAGAAGCTGTGAAAAGGAGTAAATGGAAACACACAATGGGTGTAGTGCTGAGAGGCTGAAAGCATGATATTTTGGTCCTGAAATGTGAATTAGGCTAGGGCAGCAGATGTGTTTGTTAGTTACACAGATGGAGAAAGATAGATATATTCACACACACACACACACACACGTATGTCTCTATATATATTCTGTGCGATCGCAAGCAGTTCCTGGTGTTATCATTTGCATGCAAGTGTGTTCCAAATATCACTGTGATCATTTACTAATGTTTCAGCAGTCCAGTTGGTGAACTGTTGAATTCTGTCAACATGCAAGTGCTTGTTTGGTTTTTGTTGGTTTGGTTGGCTGGTTTGGGTTGATTTAGGGTAGTGGATGGGATTTTTGTAGTTTTATAAAAAAAAACAAAAAACAAACAAAGCAAAGCAACAAAAAAAAAAAAACAAACAAAAAACAAAAACTAAAAAATCCACAAAAGAAAAACTAGAAAAAACCAAACTAAGACCAGCCCCTCAAATGAAATCGCCCCTTATTCTTATGGCTACAATAAGCTCAATATTTTGTTTTAGCGTAATCATTTAAGATGAAACTATAACTATAAATTAAGGGACTTAGTTTTAGATGAACTTTTGTACTTTATCAGGTTGTGTGTTTAGCGACAAATTGCCTTTGGATACAAAGGAAGGAAGTGTTTTAAGTAAAAGAAATACTTAAAGCAGATATTGCTGTGTACCAGAATATTGTACTATTTTCACATGCAGCTAATTTAGAGCATGTCAGAACATTTTGATGTGTGTGCTTCACTAAGCAGAAACATTTATTTGGAGTAGCCAAACAAGTCAGAAGTTAACTAAGAAATTAATAATTATTTTTAAAATGTGTTTTAACTTCAGGAAATTGATGAGTGTTCTGAAGACTTACCTTGATACCTCCAGCCGAGGGGAGCAATGTGAACCTATCCTGAGAACCCTGAAAGCACTGGAATATATTTTCAAGTTCATTGTTAGATCAAGGACATTATTTTCACAGTAAGTACTCGGGCAATTACCATTTCACTTGCAGCTCAGTAACAGGAATAGAAGTAAACCTGAGAAACAGAAAAAATTGGTTCCAGAACAGAGCTGTATCTTTTGTTTTCACAAATAAAACATAAAAACTGGCAACTAGCTCAAAATACAGACATGCTGGAATAATTCTTTGAGAGTGAATGTTCAAAAATCTGCTTTCTGATTCACAGTGTAAGTTCCAGAGACACATTCATCATCATCTGATCCTGTTTAGTAAGAGCAGCTGATTTCAAAGGGTGATTATTCTTCATGTCAGGTGGCTTGGCCTAAGACCAATGGATGGCCAAACGTGACAGATGGCTTGAAGCTCGATGCTTGTCCTTGAGATCAGTCTTCAGTAGCTCAGACTGTGCATAGAACAATGTGATTTTCAGTAATCATTGTCCATCTGAATTTAGAGTTTCAGATCTCCAGTTAAGGAATTTATATTTACTACTCATAGATGGACCCACATAAAAAAGGTGTAAAGCTGTGTAAAGGAGGAGATGATGCTTATGAGAATAGAACATAACTATTTGTTCAAAGATTTATTGTAAATTTTTATAAGAGGTGTTGTGGCAAAAGGAGACATTTAGAATTTGGGGGAAAGAAGCATCATGCAGAGGATTGTGGAAGACGTTTTGTATGGATGAAGGTCAGAAGGCAGGGTTTTGTTCTGGGGAGGACCTTAGTCTCCATTATAATTCCTAGTAATAGCTGCAGCAGCATTGGACAGTCTGCGGCAAATGATGTCTGAAACTCTAAATTCAGTTGGACAATTATTACTATAGGCAGTAACAGCTCTTGCAAACAGTAGCTTCCGGCGAACACAACCAAACAGTGAACAGTATCAGATGATACTGTATATTCTGTCTGTTATTCTATCTATCTCTAGATATTGTGACTTTTTGTAGTCAATTTGCTATCGTCAGACTGGTCATGAAAATAAAGAAAATGTGGAAAAGAAATGGATTAATGTATTTTCTTCCCATGAGAAAAGTTAAGGTTTACAGTTAAAGTACTTTCAAATGTTGAGATTAGCCTTCTTGGAGACAAATATTTTGAATTAATAGAGCTGAGACAGATCTTTAGATCATTCTTCCATCAATTTGATGGGCTGCTGAAGAAACTAAGCTGCCTTGCTGAAAGGTAAGAGACATTAGAGAGTGGAAATTGTGTAGGAAAGAGATGAATAATGACTTCTAATGTTAGACATAAAATGGGAGACTTTTTTTATCTCGTTGTCAGGCAGATATATTGACAATAACCAAGTTCTACTTTAACTTACATTCATTCAATCAATCCTGTGGAAGCTCTATAGAGATGTCATGAAAGTAGGGTTGTTTTTTTTTCTCCAGTCAGCTGAATTAAGGTTGTCTTGCAGCTGTTTGTTCAGTGACTACGCTTTCCTGAAAGGTCACATACGTTAGCCAAAGGTTTGCATAATACAGATGCTGAAAACATGAAATGTTTACTTTCCTCCTTTCACTAGCCTAAGTGTATTTTTGTTGCTGAAATTCATGTGCGCTGTTGGGATGAAGTTGTTTCCAAGCAAATAATTAATCATCTTTTTAAAATTTATTTTCAGAACAAGTGATTTTAATTGAAATTTAACACAAAGTTGTGTCTAAATGGAAGCTAGATGATGAGTCAGGAAATACTTCTAATTGCACCTGGTATAATGAATCCTAGTGGAAATTTTAAAAGCATGTTTAATGCATGTTGTGTGATGCTTCTGCCTCCCTCCTTGCTCCACGGGTTGAGTCAGGAGAACTTCCAAATTCCTCTTGCATTAAAACAATAGTTTTAAGAAACTTCCTTTACTTTTGCAGCAATGTTTTATAGTCAATAGAACTATCAGTGCATTAGTCAAGTAACTTAAACGCTTAGACTGAGACAGTCACATTGTCACAACTTCAGTTAACTTCATTCCCATTGAAAACCTGTTTTAAGTAGCCCATCATGGCACAATCTCCAGTATGTTTAAAAAAAAATTCAACCAAAAACCAAGCTCCTAAAATATGACTTGATACTAAATGAGATGACTTTCCTATCTAAGTGTGCTTGTACTAAAACATAATAGTTTCAAGATGTCTTTCACATCTAAGTTTTTTGGGTACGCCGGTTTTGTTCAGCTATCACACCTCAGTAGGGAGATACCTCAAGCAGTGTGCATTATGTATGTTTTTCCTCTCCAGATGATGTTTTGGATCTTGGGGTTCCTTTCCAAGTACTGACTTAAATCTCACTGACAAGCAATAACCTAATCAGTGCAGAGGTCATGGGCCTGAACAGTGTACCTCTGTTTCACTTTCCTCAAAGCTTCTGGCCAGTCACTGTGTAAATAGCAGTTTTGACTTTTTCTTGCTGCAGACAAAAGCTCTAAATTTGCCTTTAGTTCCTTTAAGGAACTTCAGTTGAAAAGAAAAGAACATGATGCTGGCATAACATGACTTGATAAGAGAGATTTTTCTCTTCTGATAGAAAAGGCAGTACACGGGCGGTGCAGCGTTCAGTTCAGTCTCCTACACATTTCTGGCTTCTCTTGCTGCCTTGGCTTTTTGCTTAGCTTGTTTAACTCCTGACAGCTGTTTCAGGTAATTAATTTACCATGACACCAGTGGTTTTTACTGTTCATGGAAGCGGCATTTAGTATTAATAGCTAATAGGAAGAATACAGGAGAGAGAATCTGAAAGATTCAGACTTTAGGACAGGGAATAAAGAAATAAAGGAGAGAGCTTAATTTAAATGCACTATTTCACTTTTAAGCATCAAATAGAGACTTCTTTCAAAAAGCAGACTGGTTTATGGGGACAGTAAATATAACTATTTGAGAAAATTCAATAACAGAAGAAACAAACAGTGAGAATATGTGACAAATACTTAGAGTACCTTTGCCACACAAGTCACTTTGAAAGTGAAATGGCTTTTTTTCATAAGCTCAAATCTGTGAGGTATCATTTGTTAGGGGCTTTTAAACAAGATGAAAATGCTTCTGTTGTGTTCAAGATACAGAATTTCTACACCGTATATCAGTAGTGAATAGCAGATATAACCCATTGGTGACACACCTATGTACATAATACTGGATCAACTTAAAATATGTTTGTAAGGTAGTGTTAAGTTTGGTACATCTAGGACTACAACATGTTCTGTTTCTCAAAGGATAACCTGATGTGTCTCAACAGGTTATATGAAGGCAAAGAACAAACAGAATTTGAAGAATCTATGAGGAGACTCTTTGAATCCATCAACAACCTCATGAAAAGCCAATATAAAACTGCCATTTTGTTGCAGGTTGGTGTGTGTGTAAACAAGCTTGCTTTGACTTTTTATATGGTTTGGTTTGTGGGCTTTTGTTCTTTATAAACTGAGGAGAAGAGACTTGTAGGAAACTTATTTTTTGTGTCTCTTTTGTAATTCCCCTGTACTGGGAGACCAAGTTGCCTAACAGAGTTTGAAGTCTAAGTTGAAAAGGTTAGGAGAAGAAACATATATATATAGTTGTATGAACGTAGCGACTGAAAGAACCAAAACACAGATGCTGGAATCTTTCAGGGAATCTAATGAAGTAAAGCCATCAGTGGGAGCTGAGTATTTAATTCCTGAGTTTCTTCAGATAATGCTAAACAGGGATTCCATCATCTTAGTTTGAAAAGCAAACTTGATAGTGTCAGCCTTTGGAGGTATGTCATTTATACAACAACTGAATGTAGGATCAAGGCTTCCTATTGGTGTCATTCTTAGTTATTTTAACACTTTGGAATCTGACGTTGAGAAACCTAGAAAAGAAAGAGCTATTAAGATCATTAATAGCAAATAATTGGTATGTGGTTCTGCATTAAAATAGAAAACTACCAAGGCTTTCTATAAAGTAGGAAGCAGAAGATTTTATTAGACAACTGCAATATTGATGCTACCACAGCTACCTGCTCTATGGCAGGTGAATATGAATTGTCCATAACAGGCCAGGAAAATGGAGATATTTTCTGCACTGGGTGACATGGAGCAGGAAGACGTAGAAGTAATTTCCTAAGTCTGCCTCCTCCTAAAGCTAACACTGATTTTTCTTTCCCCAGCCCCATATTAAGTTTTGGTATGACAGTGATAGATGTTGTAGTAGTATAAAGTTAACTTTGCAGGTTAACAGAAAGTTCGTTATGCAGAGCTATTGCAAATACACAAGTCTCCATAGGTGTTACACTTTGCATACCCAGAGAGGAAAGTTCAAAAAGTCTATTGGAAAAATAGACAAATAATCAGAGTATCAAAATAGCCTTAAAATTGAAATGATCATTGATATTCGTTAAAGGGGAACATAGATTGCTACAATCAACTGAATGAGTTCAAGTGGATTATACTCTGATAACAGACAGGAAAGTTTTAGGAGCTGTGGAGAAAGTTAAAGTAATTGGGTTTCCCACAATATTGAGATTTAAAATACAGACTTTGCAGAGCCTCGGAATGTGAAATCTTAACTCTTATTTAACCCTTAGTTCTCCAAATACCTCTGATGTTTAGCTCTATAAGATTTAAAGAATTCTTCTGAAACCTGAAATGTCTGTTGGTCTCTAATAATGATTTTAATTATTTTTTAAACTTGGCACTCAGTGTTTTAGTCAGTAGCGATTTTCCAGTCATTTTTACTGATAGATATCAGACTCAGGCTTATGTTGAATATTAATTCAATCAGAAAAAAATGGGGTTTAAAATTACATGTCATATGAAACAACCCAGTCAGTGCCAGAAGCACTTTATTGTTTCATTTTAGTTTTATCTTCAGAGTAATATCTTCTTCATCTGTTATATGATGTATAAGTTTACAAAGTTTCAAGTCTAATTTATCAATCTCTTGTTCTCAAGCTGGCTGCCGTAGATAGATGCTTTGACTTATTTTGCTGCCTGAGCTTTGAGAAGAGTTGATATCTGCTTCTGTTTTGCAGTACTGTTTATGTCAGCTTTGGACAGCAGAAGGCTGAATTTCCAATTGGTAATTCTCAAATTTGTGAAGTTGCCTCTTTTGTTTAAAGATACAGACAGAATGTTTCACAACTTCAGCATTGCAGGAAGTCATTTCACTACAATTAGGATTATAGTTTCAATATCCTAACTTTGCTGAGGTTTGAAAGCAACCATGTGAACTGGAGAGTGACCTCTTTTCAGGCCTTGGTATGATACTTTGTAAAGAGATTGCTCCTGGTAGTCAAGACTGGGAATGTTACAGATTCGCTAGTATGAGTGTGCCTCTTTGAAGTGGAGCCTGGATTCCTTTTAAGATGTTTTTCACAGTTTGGAGGGTTTTTTTTTTAAATTATTTGAAACAATCATTTTTGAACTTGTACTGGCTTAGTGATAGTGGCACTCATCTTCCTAGATACTAGACTTAAACCTTTTCCATTTATTTTGGCGGGGATGATATTGCAGCTCTGTTTCATTTATCAGTTGCTTCTCTGTAGCCATTACTGATGATTTTTTGTAGGTTTTAAAGATATTTTTTCCTAAAGTCTGTGCTTCTGAAGTCAGACTTCTTGAAATCTGGGAACCTGGAAGTTAATTTCTAGAACCTGCAAACGGTTTGGTCAAGGGAGACTCTGGGAGCCAGAGGGAGTGGGGAGGTGTTAGTAGTTTCTTTACTTTCTCTTAGCTCTCAGGGAACAAACATTATTTTCTGCAGATGTATTTTGTGTCTGTGTGAATCAACTTGTATTTCTGGGGAATCAAATCTGATAAATTATTTTTAAATTTCAGGTTGGTTTTTTCATAAAGGTCATTCTGGTGATGTCTGATCTGTAGTCTGTGAGTGTGCCCTGTCATTGATGAGCTTGTGCTCTCAACCTTAAATTGCAAATCTGGCCCCAGTTCTGTCCCCAACTGACACATCACATTTGACCTAGATATGGTATTTTCTGTTGCAAATCTCAGCTACACCTGGCTTGCTACTAGGGACTTGTTTTACAGAGTACTACTCATATTTCTATGTATGCTTTCAGAAACCTTATATGACACAGTCTCAAAGTCATGAAAACACAGGAAGGAGATATCTGTGGCATCAAGAAGTAGGAAAATAATGTAATATGAAGATGCTACCTTAATCCTCTCATTTTTGCCCATGTTTTTGACCCATCCATACTGCTGCAATAGATTCTAAGAGCTTAAAACAGTACAGGGATGCATAGATTACTTACCAGAGAGTAAGGTTAGAAAGGTACTTGCAGTGGCACTTTGACTGTGGTGTGCAATAGGGTTGACACAGTAACTTGTTAAAGCTGCCTTGATGATAGCAAATAAAATTAGACTAAGAAACAGAGCACTGATAATTTCTTTGAATGTTCTTTTCATCTCATGGGTACTGAAGTTTCATAAATATGTATAATGTAACATAACAAAAGAGGGCTAAAAATAAGCTTGGTCAGGAGTAAAGGTGAAAATAAATTTAACAGTATATGTTAAATGTAAGAAATAATTTTCTGCAGTGCTGTGGGTTTATCTCTAAGGTCTGAAGAATGCAGAACAACTTGTACTGCTTCCTGGGAGATTTTTATGATTTCATTAAGGGCACTGCTCACTTGTGTCCATAGTGCATCATTTGAAGCAATTACTGCAAATGAAACCTGGGACTTCAAAATAACACAGAGGGTATACTTGTTATTGTCCTGCAGTCAGTACTATAGATCTGCAGGGATGTGGCAGCTATATCCTTCCAATTTTCTTTCTGATAAGGGTGTGGAGAAGGGAATATGTGGAAAGGGAGACAGCACAATCGACAAAGGGTCACTGGAGTACTGCTCAAAATATTCTGTGGCCTTCTCCTTTATCAGTATATTTCACAATGTGAATTGGTGTAAAGGAAATTCAGTGCTGCTATTGTACAGTATCTTCTTACAGTATTTGATGTGTGAAGAGCAAGGAACATAACATTACTGAAGTAAAACTGGGGCTAGTTTATATCTGTAGTCCACCACAGGCATTTGTACAGGGGTTATAAATAGCTCTGATGTTTCGCAGTCTTACTTTGGTTTGGTTTGTTTGGGTTTTTTTTATTAAAACAACATATAATTTTTTTCTGCAACCTGTTTCAAGGAGCTGATAATGCCCAAGATCAGTAGGAGATACAAGCTCTTCACTGAAGTGGCAACAGCTTTTAAACACTCCTTTGACCTTGCTGGGTTTGAATTGTGGGGATGAGATCTGCAGAGGAATGACTTTTATCTGAAAGCATCTTAAGTCAGCATAGAGTCAGTTTGAAATACTGTATACAGCCTCACAGAAGCTCACAGCAATAAAGTGATAGCTTTATGGTGTTTAAGAGGCCTAAATGAGAGCCAAAGAAAGCTGTGCTCTGATTGTCTTTATTCTAACCTCCTTACACCCAGTAAAGAAGAAACTAAGTTTTTATCAAGGAATTTGCTGTCATAAAGATACAGAGTTTACACATGCTTCATTCTAAGCCTCTTCTTGAAAACCTCATCTTGAAAGTTTCAGTATAGAAGCGCTGTGATGTTGGTAGCTATTGAGGAAACAGACAGCTGCTCATTTAGCAACAAAACCAAAAGCTTGTGAAACCATCAGCACACTTAAATTTCAAATTGGAAACTGAAAAGTACTTCTTCCTTGGTCTTTGTTGTTTCAGCTGTATATTCATAGTATCATTCTCCCACTGCTGATTGCAGTTTCAATGTGCTTCCAGTTTCCTGTTGGCCCTGCCGTGTTCCTTATACTCCCTCTTGCTAGAAATATTTGAGCAGGCTCTACTTTTATGTTGTATGTCTTCATACACGCTATTATAACCGTTGTCTTATAATTCATGTACAAAAATGTGTTGTCCTGAGTAAGCTGAAATATTGGTGCTCTGGTGCAACTAGTGCATCTTTTGAATGTTCAACTTCTTCATTTGTAATGCTTGTTCACAAAGTTTTGTTTAGAGTACTCTGTGTGATGATTTAAATGATTTTCCTGTTGTTTGAAATCAAGTTATAAAATCTTAGGAAATGTAAATTCTAAGAGTTTATTGGATGCTTTCTCATGTTTTGTGGCTGAGATTCAATGACTTGTAGGCAGTGATGAAGCTGCAAGAAGCCATCTGAGGGCAATCAAGAGAGACTTCAGGGCTTTGGGGTGACTGGTTAAGGAATCAGGAGCACAAGCAGTGTTGCAGGGAATGATGTGGGAAGTAACAAGGAGCCAGCAGATCAATACCTGGCTCCAAGCCTGTGACACTGGCAGAATTTGTGATTTTTATTTTTTTTTTTGCCTGCTGGCAACAGCTGGAGCACAGCTGTCTCAAAGACGGAAAAGGATCTTTTTGCAGGAATTAGCAGGGCTCATAGAATTAGCTTTAAGCTAAATTTGAAGGGGGTGAGGGATACAACTAGGCTTACTAAAGGTAAGCTTAATAAGCATGATATGATTGCACAGCATCTTTATGCAGATTTGAACTTCCATAAGAAGGATCTATTGTACATGACCTATTGCAGTAGAAAGATGGGAAGGAAGGAAGATACTCCAGACCTATATAAAGGTGGCCAGGTCTTCCTTTTTGACAACTTAGTATTTTACAAAAATTACTTTTAAAACCACAGAGTCAGTTTTTGCTTGGAATGTATTTATTACAACTCTCAGCCAAGAACTATGGCATATCCTCATGTATTTGAGAAATATAAGCTTGTTAGTTGGATGATAAGTCACAGGTCCTTTTGTGAATGTAAAAATCATTGCAGACAGCTCTTAGTATCTAAAAGATAAATAGAGAAATAAGTGGACATCTGCCCAGCAAATGTTATAACAAATATATGTGTAATATTTCTGCTTTTTATTGCAAGACTTTTCACATATGTGTCTTCAAAAGGTATGAGAGAGGCTGAATATCTACATAAGAACTTTATGACAGAGTAATGCAAGTGAGTCTTTCAGGATGCTAGCCTTAAATGTCAGTGATGATTTAAGCCTGAAAATCACCTGCTTAAGTAATCTTCTTCATGTAAGAATAGTAACATGTTTTTTCTTACCCTTGACATCTTGTAAGGTTTGATTATTCCGTTGCACTGTCAAAATATAGCTCAGCAATCGATAGGATAAGCTAAACCACCAGATAGTCTAGCTGCAGATGGCTGGTTAGGGAGATGATGCTTCATTTCATCTGTTTCAGAAAGTGTAGGTTTGGGTTGGAGAGATGACTGTTCCAACTTGTGCCTCCTGCATGGCACATTTCTGGGGTGGAATCAGTACAAAGTATGATCAAAAAGTTCCTGCTTTGATCAGTGCTTGGTTTACATATTTGCATCATAACAACAGTCTTAGTGGTCTGCAAAGAGAGTATGACGTCTAAAAGAGGGTCTTATCTCTTCGAGCCTTCTACAAAGAAAATATCCACTTGGTACTATTACTTGAACTGAATTGGACTGATTGGAATGGAATGAATGGAATGGAATGGAATTGAATTGAATGCCAAAGTTCCTCTGCATATCCCCAGTATAAGAGCCCTTGTGTGACTACATACTCCATTATGAAAGAAATTAATATTCAAATGTGATGTAAAATATCAGTCTGAGGAAAGAACAAATTGATCATTGTTTGTTTTGTGTGTATCTGTTTCAGAGGTGTGCTCTGTGTTGTTATATGGTTTATATGCAGATAAACATACAAAATTAACACAATCTCTACATCAATTCAGGTTGCTGCCTTGAAGTATATACCATCAGTTCTTCATGATGTTGAAATGGTCTTTGATGCCAAGTTACTGAGGTGAGCTCTTTCGAAGCATTTGGTACATGTATCACATAGTGTATATGATGTATCACTGCTGTCAACAATGAATTCTTAGTGATCAGCTCGAATCAGTTTGTACTGATCAAGACAGTGGTGGAACACAGGCTGTATGTTTTTAACACATAGTTCTTACCTGACTCACATAATGAATGAATTTGTTATGACAGCCCAATGTTTATTGGATAATTATTAGTGAATTATTGAGTATTTATTAGTGAATAAAATGCACAAGTGGAGCAACCTATCTCATTTCCTCTTTTTCTCTCCCTGCCCCTCCCTTGAGTAAGTCCTATTCCAGAAAACCAAAGCTGATTTTAGCAGTTTGAAATAAATATCTATATTTGTCAAAGGTAAATTGCCTCCTCCACACAAAATTATCTTTGTTCTATTGAAAACAATGGAAAGTAATAAACATCTGTAAGCACAGAGAAAATCCAGTTCATCCTCATCTTGTTTCTCTTGAAAGTTTTCTTTCTAATCTGCTACTGATCAATGTTCTTGATACAGTAAATAAACTAAGTCTTAAAAAGAAATAAATGGTTAGAAAGATAGGATCTTTTGCTTTTTCTGTCTTTATTAACACACGATGAATTAATCTGTGTGGTATTTATGTCACTTTTCCTTTTTCATGCAGTCAGCTACTGTATGAATTTTACACTTGCATTCCACCAATGAAACTACAGAAGCAGAAGGTGCAGTCCATGAAGGAAATAGTCCGCAGCAACCTTTTTGAAAAAGAAGGTAAATATAAAATGCCTTTAAGGCTTCAAATAAATAGGTGTGAAAATATTGACTCACATGTTTTGTGCAATTCATGTTTGAAAATGAGTAAAACAAATACTGAGAAACTGTGAATGCCAGAAGCCTGACCTCTGGAGAGGATGTTCCTCTTTCTACAAGATGGCTATTGTGCACAGCATGACTCCTACCCTAGAACCAGGAACAGGTGGATCTCAGAGGAAGAGTTTTGTCTGTTTTTCCTATGATTTAATGGCTAGATGGATGAGCTGTGTATATCATTTTAACCCTTTTGTAAGCTCTAAAGTGAAATACGAAGTGAAACCTTGAGAACAAGGCTTTTGTTATATAAGGCCTCTGCCTGGGCAGAGGAAAAGAAGTCTGATTACGCTGTAGTATAGCTCAGCTGCAATGCAGCTATCCCAGTCATAGGAATTACTATGTTTCTTAACCTTCATTAGAACTTGGTGTCCTCCTTCACTGTCAGAAGTAATAAGTAGTACTGAAATGTGTTTATCAGCCTTATGCTTAGTTTTCCTTCATTTTATCATGGAAAGGGAGTTGTTGCTAAAGGAATGCTAGCAGTCCAGTTTTACATGGTTGACCTGACACTGCCTGCTAAGCATTCTGTCTCCTCTCTTGTGGACCAGATGGCTTGCTTCTCTCTCAGCATCCTACTGCTGTGTAGAAGATCTCCAGAATGTTGAAGGCACATAAGCTACTCGGATGTCTATTTTGTCAGATGTTTGGTTTCTGACGATTCATAGATCATTCTAGGAACTTGACAGTTTAACAGTGGGTAGCAAATAGTACTGAGCATGAATAGAGTAAGAGAGGATTGCTCTCATCTCATTCTTCTGTGTTGCCAAAGGAGTGATGCAGTTCTAACTGCCTAGGACAGATAAAAATTCAGCTTTGTTTGAAGATCTGTGTTGCATTCTATTTAGACTGAAACATATATCGTAAGCTATAGCAATAATTAGCTGTGTCTGTTGTGATTTGAGACCATAATAGATTTCCTGGACAAAAATCAAGAAAGTAACATAGTTGGTTGTATTGCTTAGATTAAATTAGGTATATTTTAACCCATATTTGTGTTAGTAATTTCAACTGTGATTTTTATTTTTCTTTAACTATCTGTAGGACTCAAGGTTGCTTGAATCAGTGGAGCTTTCATAGCTATAGCTTGGGTATCTGCAGACACTGATCCTCTATTAAGAGCAGATCCAAGTAGCTGATTTTCAAACAGATTTAATTCTGTATTCACATTTTTTCCCTGTAGTTTATTGTATGTATTTTACAAATACTGTGTGACATGTCATTGCATTACCAGTTGCTTTTCCTGCTATGGCTGCTAAGGTCAGAAGTGCCAGTCTTAGTTTTATCTCTGCTTCTTGTGGTGAGTAGTATTTAGACCAGAAGGAAAAATATCGTCTCACAAAACTTAAAGGCTCATGGGTTATAATAATGCACACTGTTGAACTCCTGATCTTACTAGAATTCAGTCAGGTACTTTCACTGTGTTTGATACTGAGAAATTAAGTCATGATATTGTTAATTAGAGAACATTCATTTAAAGATTTTACACTGAAGTATTTTGATGAAGATGCAGGACAAAACTGCTACTTGCTGTAGTTGCAGAGTTTATAATTTATATGTACCTGAACCTGACAATCTCTTTTTTGTTATTTTTCCTTTGTGGGGGGAAGAGGGGGCAAGCATAACTTCTAACAGCCCTCAGTGCAACCCAGTCAGGGTCAGATAAACTCTTGTACGTATGTTTTCTTTTTCATGCGACCATTCCATTACAAAGTTGTCAATCCTCTTGACGCTTAGTATGCCCAGCAAACCATGTTGCTTTTGCCTCAATGGTGTTACCCAAGTATCTGTTAAGGTGTTTAGTCATAGAGCTTCTCTTTTGGGTGATGATCTTCATAACTTTCACCCAATTCCTTTCACCACCACGTTACTAAAAGCAGAAAATCAACTTCTGGATAATCACAATGTTTTATATGTAACTGAAATTTTATTATTATTTTTTATCATTGTTATTTATGTTTTCTTTTTGTATTACTTGATTTTAAACTTTGGGCTGCAATTACTGTGGGGAAAGTCCACAGCATGTTCAAGTGCAGGCACTAAAGAGTAGGAAAAGAACAATACACAATTGAGTACCTCTGTTGTTATAGTAGTATAGAAAAGTTTCTGTAGTGTGCTATTGCAATATTGTGCACAGTAAATACCAAACAAGTAATTTTTCTTGAACATTATTGTGGTTTAAAATAGAAAATTCCAAAGATGCTTTTTGCTTTCTGTTAAATACAATTGATTCTAAAATTAATTGGGTAGAGAACCAGCAGTGTGTGGAGGGTGTAGACAGTGCCTGATTCATTGCTCCAGGCAAGTAGGAAGAAGGTAATTTACAACAATGAAAGTGTATGAAGTGAATCACAAAGTAGGATGCAGCATGGTAATTAAGGTAAGATTGCCAACAGTATCATTAACTAAAGTTCACATTTATGTGTCCTGGGTTCAGCTACAGCAGTCATTTTTTTCTCCTCCTTAGTAGCTGGTGCAGTGCTGTGGTTTTGGCTTTCAGTTTGGGAACAACGCTGATAACAACGATGGTTTTAGTTGTTGCTCAGTGATGTTTACTCTGACCGAGGACTTTCTCAGTCTCATGCTTTGCCAGAGAGGAGGGGAAGCCAGGAGGAAGCAGAGACAGGACACCTGACCCAAACTGGCCAAAGGGGTATTCCATACCACAGCACGTCATGCCCAGTATAGAAACTGGGGGGAGTTACCCGGAAGGCCCAGATCGCTGCTCGGGTCAGGCTGGGTATCGGTCGGCAGGTGGTGAGCAATTGTATCCTCTGCCCTTGTTATTTCCCTTATCATTATTATTACTGGTGGTAGCAGTAGTGGTTTGTATTATACCTTAGTTACTGGAGTGCTGTTATCTCAACCCGTGGAAGTTACATTCTTCCAATTCTCCTCCCCATCCCTTCGGGAGCGGGGGAGTGAGCGGAGTGGCTGTGTGGTTCCAAGTTACCGGCTGGGCTTAAACCACCACAATCTGCAACAGGTAGTATTTTTTTCTGCCGTGAATATGGATTATATTTAACTACATTGCTAATTACAGTCAAGTCTTTTCATTTGGGTCTGTTTCAAATTATGCATCTTTCCTCCAGGCTTTAGTATTTAGTCACTTTCCATGTAGTTCATTACAGTTCCAGTTTAGCTAATTTACCACCCGTCCCAAAGGCGTTGTCTTTATAATTCAATTGGATTTCATATATTGGTAATTCTTTTCCCCTACCCATTGGTGTTCACAGCATTTGCTAAGGAAACGGACTTGTGAAAACATGAAAATGTGTTTATAAAAGGCAAAAAAGCCAGTGAAACTTGTTTTTAAGTTACACATGTACCTGAAGTTGGGAGCCTTGAGGTTAAACTGAATGTGTTGGTGTCTATGCCAGGCATTCCAAAATTTTCACTGTAGACTGTCATGGGCTAGAGTGCTTTCGTCAGATAGGATACACAGGCCTGTTGACTGCTACTATATGTGATCTTTAGAAACCCCACAGCACTACAGCACTTTCAGAAGCCTTTAAATTACATTGATGGATTATTTTCATTTTTGAGACATTGATTTCTTGTTCCCACTCTTGAACTGTAATACAGCTTAGAGGGGTTATGGTGGCTCAGCTGTTTGAGTGGCTGAATGTAGCAAGACTCATGCTTTCAACTGCTTATGCACTTTCACCATAACTTTTAGGAGCATTCTAACAAGATATGTGAGTACACTCACAGGCATTTACCTAGTTTTTGCCTTCTGACAGTATGTCCCGGATCAGAGAACAAGAAATCTTAAACTTAACTTTTTGCACTTTCTTTGTAGATCACTTGATAATTCATTATTTAAGAAATATCAAAGTGAAAGAAATGATTGTCTTGTCCTGTATAAGCACCCCAATGGGATTTTGAAGTCTCATTTATATATAAGAAACTTTCTCCTGTCATATATCCCTTTGTATAGTGGGATGTAATGTATTATTCTCTGGTTTTTGTGAAATTCCTTATTAGGCCTACCAAAGAAAGGTTTCACTAGAATTGCTTCATTTCCATGTAAAACTGCATTTTATATGAAAAATGTGTGGAAAATTACTTGGATCACTGTGGTTTTTCTTTTTCTAGGAAACCTAATTGCCAAAATTCCCTGATCATTTCTCCATGCTTGAGAGACCACTAAATTAAGACATAGCTGTTTACATGCCATTTTTATCATAGTGTTTTTAAGCTTGTGGTATTTGGAGCTAGATTTTTATTCTAAGCTGGCATGGAATATCCACTGACATTATGCCAAAATTTGTATTCTAGTTAGCCTTGGGAGAATTGATTTTTTTATTGGTGTGAAAGGAAAATAGTGTTTGAATATACAATAAAATGTGTATATTCACACTGCTGCTTTTGACTTGGTATTCTCTAGAGCTCCACTCCTGACAAGGAGTTTGTGCTGTAGCAGAACACTGTGAGATCTCCTCCAAAGACTAGGAAATCTAAGTAGGTCAAACAGATGGTCACTGGCAGGGATGGGAATAGAGTTTCAGTCTCTTGGCTCAAAATCCAGGTCCTCTGCTCACTGTGGCTGTAGACATAGCTACTGCATGTGCAGCATATGCAAACTACATGCTGATTTTGGAAGAACAGCAGCAAGAGACATATGTTAGCAGCAGGGGTTAATTTGCCAGATGCCAGAAGAAATATTGAGACTATAGTAATTTTTTGTCCCCTAACTGAGGAACTCTTCCTATTACACTACTGTTTCAAGAAGATAGGTACCCGCACACATCTGTAATTAGAGTTCTTTCTAGAAGCTTGCATTTGGGGCATGGGTTATGATTTGTCAGGATATGCAGGTTTGTGTCATATAGTGCCAATGTTGCACAAGGAACATGTTTGATTTCTTTGAAGGGTCCAGCTATAAGTCCATGTTGCAATTTTGGGTACGTGCAAGTCAGGGTCAACTAAGAAAATATTAAATGGTGGCATATAATCCGTATCAAGCCTGCATTCTCTCTTCTGTGTAACCCAGCTAAAGATTTAGAAACAAGGGTATTGTCTTTGCCTTTAGATATTTTAAAAGAAGTAGAAGGAACATTGATTTCAGATAAAGCATCTTTCAGTTTAATTCTTATTACCAGAATTGAGTTATAGATATTGATTTTATCCATTCTTGTAATCTTAACTTGTATTTCTACTGATAGGAGTTCTTAAACCAAAATGTAACTTTTCATTTTCTGTGCTTGTTTTCCTGCACTCCTTTCAACACAATTTCTCAACACTTTAGAATGTTTGAACATAGGAATTGTTAATGAATTAGTACTAGAAAAAAATGGAAAATACTCACTGTCCATAAATTCCTTTAAAATAGATCTCTGTTGAAACACACAATCTTTCCTGTGGATTCATTCTTGAATTTTTTATTTAGCTTGGAAGGGAGTTGTTTAAGAAACACACTTCCGAGAGGAGGTTTGTTTTGTTTTATTTTCTCCTTCCTCTTTTTGTAATATGCAGTAGTGGTTTTAGGGGTATGTTACCTTTAATGCGTCACTTCAACTCCTGTATTAATTTTTTGCCATTTTTATTCCTGCGGTATCTTGACATGGGTAAGGAAGCCATATGCATATTTGTAGGTATTTATCTGCATATATTTGTGATGAACACATGGATTACAGCCATAGATTTCTGCTGTTTGTGGAGGAGTAGGTGACATACTCAATATTGTTACTGGTAACTTTCTGTTAGACGTGATGCGTTATGGCAATTAGTTAATCATATTTTTTCAAGAAGCTTGATATATGGAAATGTAAATCAAGTTAGGTGGACTCGTTTGTTTAACAATGGACTTCTGAATGTATGTGTAAAACTTTGTAACTAGAAATACAAAAGAGAGAACAAAGATGTGTTACAGACATTGATATGAAGCTTTAGCAACTTTTTGTGCCAATTAAGTGGAATGTGGAAACATGCAAGTTGGAATTCATCAATATAATAATCCAAACACACACCAAATTATGAAATCTTCCAGCGAGGGAATGCTGACAACCATTCATGGCAGGCTATAATGCCTGGAAAAGATACTGAACTCTTGAAGTGTTGTTTTAGCTACAGCAATGATAGTGTTACGTGTTGCTCTGGCTGCCTTCGAATACACGGCATCACTCAGCTCCTGTGAGGAGTGGAGAAGCTAGAAGATATGCCTGGAAGTTTGGAAGTGGATGTATTCTGCAGTGTTACGACTGGATGCAGTGGTGTGCTGTGACCATTAACACTGTAGCTACTCTAATTTCACTTGCTTAGAGTGGTCAGCAGCAATGTTGTATGGCGGCTTCAGAGGATCAACTGTTGTGTTTCTCCTTCCTATGTTAGTACTAGATTCCAGGAGACAAGAATTTGCATATTAAAGTGCTGTCAAAACATGTAGGTGACCTGTAGTACCTCCCCGTTCTATGGCTCTCACCTAAACTGTGAAATTCCAATTTACATTTAGAAATTAATAAAACACAATTTAAAATTCCTTACGTTTGTGCTCCCAGCAAAAATTAAATGGCAAATAACGAAGAGGGAATGCTTTTAATAGAAAGATGACTGCAATTGTGACCAGATGTCCTTTGTGAAGATGCATGGTGCTTTAATTGAGCACTGGCTGCCATCAGAATTCTCTCCTTCTTGAGAGAATATTGTTCACTGATTTTATTTTTAAGGCTTTGCTCTAGATCTGTATTCAGGTGATACCTGTGTCCTCATTAATTTGGCATGCTAATTTTTAAGTGGGCATGAAGCCATCCTAACAGATGGGTATGACTACAGGCATGCCAGGGAATCAAGAGTAGTGTTTCCTAAGGGAGATGAAAGTGGTGTTAAATCTTTATTACCATTTTGGCTGCACATAGAAGGCAGTCAGGAATGAAGCGCATCTGTGATTTTTGCTGAAGGAGACCCAAATGTCTTCTTTTTTTTTTTTTTTTTTTTTTTTTTAATGACATTATTACATTACATTAATGACTTACCTGGTACAGAAGAAACTGGTATCTTCTGAAGGAGAATCGGGTGAATAAGGGGGTTCAAATCTCTCTCTCCCCCCCACCCCCAAACCCAAAACTGAAACATACAACTACAATGCATCTACCTGTCTTTATTCAGGAGTGTGCTACCAGGGAACTTCTGAGAAGCGTGTTGGAATTTGGTGTTGATAAATACCTGGGCATATGTCTTTTGACAGACCTTGATGAAATAAATGCAAGGGGCTCAAACTGTATTTTGATGTATGTGTTCAAATACAGTTTGGGGCAGTACACATACTCAGGTCCTTTCCTGCCAAGCAGCTTTTCAGCC
>NW_009942152.1:57182-65803 GCF_000696875.1 Nestor notabilis | reverse complement strand
TAGAGTGTTCCATGGAGTTGCTGCAGCCCAAGTGCTTGATCTGGCATTCAGCCTTGTTGAACCTCATACATTGTCCACAGCACATTGATCCAGCCTGCCCAAATCGCTCTGTAAAGCTTTCCTATCCTTCAGCTGATCAACACTTCCAGCTGACGTGGTGTCATCTGCAAACTTACCAAAGACATGCTCAATAATGACCAGTAATTAATCAGATGAACTCAGTAATGAGTTCAGATCATCAAATACCAGAACAGCAAATTTTACTTCAGCTATTTATTTCCTCAGTTACTGCCTTCCAGGAGTTTTTTTTTCTCCTTTTCCTTTGCCAGTGTGTTCTTGATATTCAAATGAGCACTTAGCTCATTTTGCTTACTTCATTTGTGCAATGACACCTTCATATCTGAATTTATATACCCGTTCAGTAAACATTTCATCTTCCCTACCTAATGGAGTATTTTCAGATTTTGTATAATATTCTAGTGAAATGGTTTTAACAGAGTTTTTAATGATGAGAAAGCATGAATACACTTTTGTGCTAATACTGGTCCTCCTGCAGACTCAGGCTGAACCCAGGTCTTGTTTGCTACAAATGCTGTTACTTTTCAGTACTTTGATTGTATGTGCTCATGAGAACACGATAGAGTTGCATCCTTATGTGGGATGTCTTATAAAACCTAATTAATTTTCCTTTTTTAAGACTACTGTCTTTTGTTTATGAATAATGTCCTGGAAATACATTATCAGAGTTCTTTACTCCACACAAAATAAAGGAATTCTGTACTGGCTCAAGTAAAAAGCTGTTTGTTTAGCAGCCAGTCACAAAATCCAGGCATATAGCCCTAATGTAAACCAAAATAATTAACACAAAAAGACAGCTTCATAATGAAAATATGTTGAACAATTTTCCCACTATTTACAGTTGCAGAGTTTGGTTTCTTTAAAGAAACATTATAGCTAAGGCTGGTTAAACAACCTTTGAATTTCCATGGAGCTTAACACTTCAATGTTGTTCACATCTAAAAATGCACTTTAAATAATTGATCAGCTGCCTCTGTTAAATCCTTCTAATAGATTCTGTATGTATCAAATATGGCTCAAATTTTAATTTATAATGTAGAGTACAACTGGGAGTAATGAAGCTTGTAGAGCAATTAGCTCATAAAACTGGGGGAAATCCATTGTACCTTCTGCCTCAGCAGTCCTCTCAGTACTATAGGCATGTTTAAGAAGTATGGAATAGTTTTATGCAGAACAAAAATTATGTCAAAGGCTTTTCTTTTTTCTTTTCCTTACCAAAATACATGTGTATTTGTGGTTTTAAATGATAGACAACAGAGGGCATTTTGTATTTTCTGGAGTTGTTCCAGTTGGGTTTTGAAAACCTCCAAAGATAGAGTCTGTGGAAGCTGATCATTCTACTGCCTGACCCTCATAAGAAAGAAGGTTTTCCTTATATCCAGTTTCAGTTGTGAGTCTATTTTTTCATTAGATCCACTTTTTAATATGCTAAATGTATGCAGGCTGTAAATCACTGCAGTCCCATTTTAATGCCTTTTGCAACTTCATAAACAAGTTCCTTGCATGCATCTCACTGAGGTGTCATACATCTTCTACCTCGGCAGCATATGGACTGCAGGGGGAAGTTACAGTCTGGCCAATAACTCTTTCAGTCTAACTGTGCAGTGGGAATGAAGCAGTCATTGCTGTGTTAGAGAAGTGGCTGTTCATACTAGTATGTTTAGCAGGGGTTTGCACTGACAGGCTTAGGGCCATTTTCATAACCATCACGAAATGAACTTAGTTACCAAGAAATATTATATCTAAAGGAAAAATATCTTCAATATTTTTGTAGTGGTGAGAACCTTGATAAATGAACTTTTCATGGTATGAACTGTTTCCCTTCTGGGCTGTTGAAGGACAGTTTCCACAGACTGCAGTGAAACCAGAATGAAAGCTTGTGTGTTCTAGTTTTTTTTAAAAGTAGGTTAGTAATAACCTAATTTACAACTTGTACTTATTTGTTGCTTGAATATATAAGCCCATATAAGCATCATGTTTCTCTAGTGTAGTTTTTGGTCAAGAAGCTAATGGCACTGCAGTTGCTGCATTTAGAATTACTTAATAGAGGTGGTTCATGTAAGCAAATCAAGAAAGAATTTGCTAATTATGAAATTACAGCTCAGTTTCAGAAATGTGTAGAATGTTGAGTGTCTGCAGGTGGTGATGAGGAATCTATTGGTATCGGTGGCTTTTAGAGGGCAGTTTGTCTCCATGGATGTAAATCCACACTGGAGTACTTTAGAAGTGTTAGTGTGTTCTCTAAGCACTTTTTAAGTGCATGTGTCTGGTTTCTGGATCAGAGGTGTTATCTGTGTCCTGCAGTAAGTGCAGGAAGCTTGTCTAAGTGCAGAACTGGTCACATAAATGAGGTGTAAGTGGTGTGAAACTCCTTTTTAGTCTGCTCATTGAACAGGTCTTGCGCTGATACGTGTTCTTTAACTGCTGCCATACTGGTGAGTTTGTAATTTAGTCACAGATTTCTCTTGTAGCTTGGAACAAGGGTTACAGTAAATTCAAGTAAGTAGTGTTTATTCATGTTGTGGCATTACGAGGAGTAGAGATACTCTCTGAGGCAAGATACTATGCTGCTCCTTAGACTTGATTAAAAGCTGCTGACTTTATATGGCTTGCAGCTCTTACGTGAAATAAGAATAATCTGCATGGATAGCTTCTGCTGATTCATCTGCAACGTTCAGAAACTTATAATCTACTTCCTTTTCTTTTCCTCTCTCTTTCTTTCTTACCCTCCTGTTTTGCTGTACTAGCACCCTTATTTTGGGGGGATTCTTAGCCCCTGTCTTTCTTTACATCACATTGGATTCAGTTTCACTAAGGCTTGCCCTCCACTTGTTTATCAGTGAGTACGCTGTATGTCCAGGTAATGTGTTCTTGATAATTGTTAAAAGAAAAAGTAAAAAACCACATTTTAGTTTTTGCTTGCATCAATTAAGGTTTTCTAGTTTGGTTCTGTTATTTTCAGAAGCTGTGATACGTGGTGTTGATAGAAAACAGTATCCAATCTCTGGTATAAATATATTTCAAGGAGTTAATACAGACAAGAATTTAAAGCAATAGAAGATCAGTTGAGTGGAAAAAAGTAGGAACTGCAGCTCACTGTCTGTGGGTAGAATGCTTCTGGAGTTCTATACAGATTTGATTCTGAGGTAGAACCTTTGAAGCTATGTTCCGGTCTGTCTTTTTCCCAGGTTATTTTCATAACTATAACAAATCTTTGAAGCATCTGCTCGGCATTATTCACGCCACTGTGCTGTACCCTCTTTAATTACATAGCACCGTATAAGCAAGTTGCTACTTGGTGACATGTAGCAATTGCATTAGACAAAACACTGTAACTTTTATTCTTTGGTAGTTAGTGCCTTCAGTGAACTTCTTTCAGTTGTGTGTGTCTTGTCCTCCTGGCATTTCCTGTACACATCTCTGTTCTAAGAAGTTCATGTTCATGTGAAATGAAATGCTTGCTCTTTGTGTCAGCTTCCTTAAGTAATGATAAATGTATGCATAGGTTGCTTTTTATTAGTCTTTTATTTGTCTGTGTTCCTACAAGGTATGTTTCCAAATGATGCATGTAGAACAATTCTGTTGGTGTTTGTGTCTTATTTTCAGAAAGAATAATTTTATATTTATAGTATTTTTCTTACATTAAAATCTTGCCACTACTTAAACATATTTCCAGGTGCTTTGTATGTAAATTGCAAAATTTGTTCCTAAGTGTTTGGGACAAGTATTATCAGGGGTTTTTTTGCTATGTGAGAAGGGTTGTTGGCTTACAAAATTATCACATAAGTTTAAGAATATCCCTGCGGTGTAATTGGAAAATCAACAATTCCATGTTGGAGAGGACTGTGGCTGTTAAAGCATGTTGTGTTTGAGCAGTAGTATTTGATTTATATTTGTTCTTAAGATAATTTGCTTTCTTTCAGAATGCAGGGACATTCTGCTTCCCGTGATTACGAAAGAGCTGAAGGAATTACTGGAACAAAAAGATGATCAGCAGCTCCAGGCCCAAGAAAAGAAATACTGTGTTGAATTACTCAATAGCATCCTGGAGGTTCTGAGCTGTCAAGACCCTGTAAGTATTGATGACATAGATGGCCCAAGGCTGTGGTAAGCCTGAGCTGATGAGGTTAATAAATTATTGATGCAGACGAATCTCATTTAAATTTTTAATACAAGTCAGTGGCAAATTGAACTTGTCTCCTATTATTCATGAATTTGAGTTAAAGGGCAGTTGAGCTATTAGAGGAGAAGTACTGAAACCTATTCTATCTCTTCTTATTTCACTATTATATGTTCTTTAAATAGTCAGCTGCTGTAAGTTGCTGTAGTATTAAATGCAGTGAGGCTGCTGTGTTTTGCCTAGCAGAGGTTTAGGCACTTACAGTTTTCGCTAGTAAATTTCAATGGAACCCATTATGTCATGAAAACTGCTGAGAATGTAAAACACATGCATTTAAAAAAACATCTTCACATTTGCTAAAAACAAGCAAATTTCTTCAAAAGCTTCTTTTAAGGGAGCTAACCTGTAAATTGTTGAGTCTTTGTGAGATGTTTGGGTGGCAGTTACCTATGAATTGTGTTTACAATAAATACTGATGAATTTCTAAGATAAGGAGAAAGTTCCTTAGAGCAGGTTTAAATCTAATACTGGTATCAGCATGTGACAACCCCTCTGGAGGTATCATATTTATGAGTAAAATAAACATTCCAGAATAGTTGGGACATCAACAAAAAGAATCAAATGTTTTTGTTGAGAAAAATATATGCCCTGGCATGCCTTCTGGCAATATAATTGCTGATCAGAAACAATATGAATGCTAGAATATATTAAGGTATATGTCATGAAATATAAGACTTTTTTAAGCTACAACAAGGAATATATGACTATCACTGGTAGTATTTTCCTTTCCTTGACAGAGAATCCCTGGGCCACAGTCTCAATTTTTTTAGCTACACTAAACACTAACTGCTTTAGTACTAAATGTCCATTTTTGAGATGACTTACTTGAAGGAGGAAAGAAGAGTGAAGGAAGGCAACAGCTTCAGTACAGCAGTCTCTAAGGCATAAGGCAATTATTCAACTTTAAGAGATGATGCAGATTTCTCTTGAGTGCAGCACTGCAGTTTATTTTTGAGCTAAAGTGAAAAATCTTGTTTCAAGAATGTACACTTTCGACTTGCACTGGGAAGTACTTCCTATCCCGTATTCATGTAGGTGAACGGAAAAGGTTCACTATATGACCGTATTACTATAATAATACTATTTAGGTGATCTCCCTCAAATACCTTTATTCAGGGTGATCTAGATATAGAGAATTGTTTTGCTAATTAACCAAATTATTTCTTATAGGATTGCACTTGAACCTTAAAGTTAATGCAGTTTCCATTGAACAGTTAATTTCCTGCATCTTTCAGTGACTTTCGAAGAAAACAGATGATTTGACCTGCTGGAGAACAAAACTTCAGGCATTAGTAGCAGACTCACTTCATAATATTAATTATAAACCTGACTTTGTTCTGAAAACACCAACATCTTCTCTGTATTTCTTCTGGTTTTCCATCCCAGTAGAGAAATCTGCTTTTAGATTAGTATTTCAAGCCTTTGGTAAACTTAACTTTGATATTTTTGCGGTAGATTTATTCTGTGAAAATGCTCAGAAACAGACAGAAAAAGGACAGAAAAGAAACAGCAGGAGTTGGTCTGTTTTGTCTGCTCAAATTTTATATTGTGAGGTGATCTTTGAAGTTACAGAATTTTTGAAGAATGTATTTTCTTTGTCAAAGAAAAAGGTATTGCAGCATTACCTCTACTGCTTTCCTCTACTGTTTCGCCCTACATTGTTTAGGGAGTGGGAACATGTGAATCATCAGGTACTTGTGTTCAAACAGTATTGTCCCCAGCTGCTGTCTAGCTGCTGGTAGCAGGTACATTGTTAAGAGCACAGGTTTATGTTAAGGACATAATTTTGATAAATAGTCGTTCATTGTTAGGCATCTGTGCAAGATGCTTATGTTTCATTTAAATTGCCTCTACCACAAACAACTTTTGGACCTGGGTGACATTGTTTTGACTGAATCAAGTCTAAAATTAGATCTATAGCTTTGAGACTGTATGCTTTCAGCACCTGCGAAATACAGGTGAAGCTCAGAACTGCAAGTAAATCGTTGAGGAAGGTCATGGTGAAATCCATGACTTCTTGTTTCTGTTTTATTTAAAAACACTTCCCTTTTCCCCCCTCGCAAGAGCTTTGATGCATGCAGTCTGACAGCCCTTCATAAGGTGACTTTGTGTCTAATCTGATATATATCTTACAGTTTAATATTTTCTATATTAGAACAAGGTTTTATTTAGAGTGCTTACACCAGAAAATGTAATGGTAAACTTTGACATGGAACCTTTTCCTGTCTCATGCAGAAATCAGGAATTGGCAGCAGCTGTATTTTAAGCTGTTGATTATATTGGCAAATGAGTCTGGAAGCATTTTAGAATTGTACAGAAATTTGTAAAGCTTTTGCCTAACTTACAGTTGATCTTAAGAATTTAGCAAAAGAGAACTTCAAAGGAACTCAGGGAACCTGTGTGTTCTTTTAGGGCTGGTTAGCTTATGTTCTTCTGCAGGCACTTTTCAGTCAGAACAATGCATTATGAACTGCGTGTTTAAAAAAAACACCCACATGTTTATCCTTTTATGTATGCTCTTTTTTTCTGCGCATGTCAGGGGGAAAACACAAAGTCATAGATCTGGCTGCAGAGGAGCGTGAGCATGGTGGATCTGGGTGGTACAACATTAGTTATCTTTGTGGCAGCTCCTTTGGTGCTGTGGTTTAGATTTGTGACCAAACCAGTGTTGATAACACATCAATGACAACTTTAGTTATTGCTCAGCAGTGCTTGCACAGTGTAGGTGCCTTCTATGTTTCTCACTCTGCCCCGTGCCAGGGAGTAGGCTGGATTTCGGCAAGAGTTTGGGAGGGAGGGGACACAGCTGGGATGGCTGAAATGAGTTGACAAAGAGTTATTTCCAAGTGGATATCTCAAGTACAGGTTGTGTAATTTTATAATTCTGAAGGAGTCTATTTGTCACTGCCCAAATAAATGAGACCTCTGCCATAATCTGAAGTTCATGGCTGACTCTACAGTAATGAAATCACTCTTATTTTTTTCTCAACTCTGTAGAAGTTTAAAGGGAACATGAAAGCTAAATCAAACCCTAACTGCTATTGCTCTGTGCTGGTATTTTTACAGAGAGTGAAATTTTGTTTGGTTTGGATTTTCTGTTAGCTTAGTTCTGTACCAATGTGTGCATCCATCCCATCAACAAATCTGAAGGCAGTTGAGTTCTGTGTGTGAACTTTCTACTGCTGACCTGCATAGATCATGTATGAGCTGTGATTGTCTCATGCCTTGGTCAGACATACATTTGTGATGACCATATTCCATTAAACGGAATAATACAATTCATGTTTTCCAAGGGAGAATTTATATATAGTATATAGTATATATATTTATATATTGTAGTTGTTAATTTAGCTTCTGAAAAGTCTTATGTTTAACCAAATGGGCTGCAGCCAAATGGTGGGGGGTCCAGGTTTCACTAAAATGTATATGTTATTCTTGTGAAGTGAATTATGGTCTACAAACAGAACATACAAAATGTATATTACAGTGGGTTGCTAGACAGTCCTCTGAAGCCTAGAAACAGGTAAAATGAAAGCTGAAATCTTGTGTATAGGCAATGTGTGAAAACACTGTTTTGGTTACATTAGCAATGTCAGTATTGGATGCCTAATTGTTCCCTAGATTATCAAAAAGAAAGGTAGTCTCAGTTTCACAAAGAAACCGTTCTGATTGTTTTGCTAGCATTTCCCTGCAAATTCAAAGGCTTAGCAGAAAATAACCTTTGCATGCTTGAGTATATATTAGATTTTTATCCAGGAAAGGTGTGTTATGGGCTTCTTGTGGATTCGGGGGCAGGGTAGGTAATTGTATAAATGTGTTGTACTTTAGGTTGCTTTGTTTCTCTACTGCTCTGTTAACTGGTAGCTGGATAAAATTTCTTGGGGCAGGTGGCTTGCCATATGTTCCCTGCTGGCCTAGGATCTATTGTTTCAACAGCCAAGAACACTGGTTTGAAAACAGAATGCTACATTTTGACTTGATGCATTGGGATACCCTTCAAAGCAAATCTGGGAAGTATTTAATAAATGCAGTACTCTAGAATAAGTAATGGCAAACAGCTTTCGGACAGAAGCACACAATTATATAATATATTGCTATAGTCAAAGTACAAGAAAAATATACTAGAAAAGGTTAGAAAAGGGGCGAGAAAATCCAACAGAAACCAGAAAAGCTGCTGAGACCTCTCTAATAAACCAACATTCATCAAGAGTACACTCTGAAGAGATACCAAAACCTTACTCATAGTGTAGCAGCTGATTATTTCCTGAAAGTTGCAGTTGACATTGCAGTATTGCTAGTGAATATGGAAAGCATTCAACTTTAAAGAACAAATAAGATGCCTTTCACAAAAGAAACAAAATCC
>NW_009942152.1:28946-57151 GCF_000696875.1 Nestor notabilis | reverse complement strand
CTGCTGAAAACCACAAGCATCTGGAGCAGGCAGATGGATTTCACTGCAAGGCTACCAGACAGTTCCATGGCTGTATGCTCAATGTTGCAGTTTCCTCCTGAAGTTTACACGGTGAAAACTGTGTAAACTTTATCTGTTAAGCAGAGAATGTCTAGATCTGATAAAAGCAACACTTGGACAGAATGCATTTTTTTCAGTGGTTTTCACCGATGTTTCCAGTAGCAGAGTCGCTTTTGACAATGTGCTGCATTTTATGTCCTGAAGGCAGTGGATGAAAGAGGTCTTCTGTATGTTTTCTAGACCAAGAAATGGTGCTATTTCAAGCACCTTGGTGGCATTTTTCCTGCCTGTGGTTGGCTCATCTTTTTTAACATGCTTTTTCCCCTGTACCTCACACTGTCAGCATCTGTCTGCTTGTCCTTTTTTCAGACTTATTGTAAGATGCCATTCCCTCTGAATATCTTTCATATTACACTGCCCCCTGTTCTTAGTTTCAAGCAGGCTGCAGTAACTAATACATTGTATGGCAAAACAGGAGTAAAGAATCTGTGATGCAGTTCAATGTGCCTGTAGTGCATTAGTAGTCCTGCAAAGAGAAATACTTGAGTTGGTAAGAGTGACTTCTGTAACCCCTTAGTCTGATCAAATTTATAATGTTCTACAAGGGATGTTTCAAATAATTTCTTCCTTTCTAGCTGTATCATTAACACTCCAGAAATGAAAAGCCTGTGCAGATACTCTAGTGCCAGGGCCAGCTGTTGTTCAGCCACCCAGCAGCAAGGCTAGATCTTCCTTTTTGTGCTGCGAGGCCATTCATCAGGAGGACTAAGATACGCTGCTTCTGCAACACAGAGGCCAAAAGGTTCTGGTTGTTGCTCTCTGAATGAGAAATTTCTTTCTGATTACAAATGTGCATAAGCCTGACAAATTTGGTTTGCAGTGTGAGAAAGTGCAGTTCTGTTTTACTGGAAGTTGTTCAGGTAATTTACAAAAAATGAAGAGAAAACAATAGAGTATTTGGTTCGTGATTCACGTTGATATGGGGAGAGATGCGCTGTAGATTTTTAGTCTTGCTTTCACGGTTATTTCCAGCAAATTTCAAATACGAGCGTGCTGTATGGGTTTCATATTTTTTGATTGGCATAAATCTTAAAACTTATGGTGTGTGTATTGGGAAGCAAAGGAGATGGAAGAGGAATCCTTTTTGGGACTGCACTCTAATAAATGTGCGTTCTCTGCAGTTACTGTCAGGTGTAGTCTTTGTATAGATATACCAAAGAAATTTAAATTAAAAAAAGAAAACACGAACCACAAACTGATTATTCTGAGAATAATTTGTTCATTTATAGAATATAGTAACTTTTGGAATGCTGTGACAGGAGAGAAGATCATTTACACTTAGTCATAGTCAAAGGGCAAAATAGGACTACATGGTGCTAGTAAATAAATGACTTGGTACGAGGATGATGTCTATTGCTGGCCTGTACCAGGTTAATCAGAACAGGAGCGAGAAAAGGGACAATGTTGGATGTCTCAGAGGAGAAACACAGTCAGAAGCAGTTTCTCCTGGCATATGGGGGCTCAGTCACTTCAAATACTTTTTACAAATCACTATAACTCTGTGACTGTGGTGCTGTCTCCATGTCACTGTGACATTAAAAAGGAGCCTTGTTCACTGTAAGCTATTTTTATTTTTCTATCAGAAATTGGTTTAGAATTTTCTTTATTTGGTTGTAGCATGCTGATTTCCAAAGTTGTCTAGTCAGTGAAGGTGAAGAGTGTAAGGTTATACCCCTCTGCTGAGTGTTTTAAAGTAATCAGATGTCCTTTCGCAGCACCATGGCCAGTACTTTGGCAATGGAGCCAGAGAGCAAACCATCTTCAGTCTGCTCCCCCACACAGCTACAAAGTGAAATGAAAATAACTTTGTCCTGGAATAATTATATACTTTATGACTACAAGCTAAGAATGTTACTGAGCTTCAGACCCTCCTGAGGGCCATTGACCACTGTGGAGAACTATGATACAATTTGCCTCAATTTTCTGTGACTAGGGAGTTACTGTTCAGTTACAGGCTACTCTGTGACTGGGAAAACATGAGTCCCTCGACTGAGGGGTAGGAAATGACTTTATAATGAAAAACAGTTATAGTAAGATAGGGCTAAAATTGGACTGCACTACTTGATATGAGAACTGCTGGAACTAAGGAACATTGTGAGCAAGAAGAATTAGTGTTGTTCTTTTAATGGGATGGTTATATTCTACAACTTGAACTGTCAGCATGGAAATAATTGATCTCTTCTTTCTTTTACAGGGCATACACATTTAATACCAAAGCTGTTTGTTATTTTTTGTTAACAGGCATCAACGTATAACCACATTGAGGAAATAATGGTGCAGTTATTACGCGCAGTGAACAGAACTGTTATTACAATGGGACGAGATGATCCCTTAATTGTGAGTAACGTTTTAATATGTTTTTAATGCTTTGAAAGTGATTTTATACCTCTTCTGGGAGGAAAAAAAAAAGCAAATATAGCATTTGTGGAGTGCTTGTTTGAGACCTTTTTAGGTTTAAAATGAAAGGGCTAAACATTTCTCTGTTTTCGTTCACTGTAGCTGAATACTGGGAGATTTGTGCATTTCTTGAAAAACAAAAACCAAAACCCAAACAATAAATATGAAGTTATTTGTTTGCAAAAAGAAGAATGTTTCACAAACCTACATGAAGCGCACAATTGAACACACTGAAAATGATGTTTCCAGTAATCTGGAGTTGGAAGTAAAACTATAAAAGAATAGGCTGTTCTGAAAAGTTCCCATAAATCACGGGTGCATGCTCTGTTTCTCCCAGTTTTTCCACATCCTTTACTTTTTGGTGGGTTGGAGTTGCTATGGTACAGCTACTGTTCCTGACTGTTTCTGGAGAGAGATGATGATGCTCTAATACCATGTTATACAAATAAAAGGTTACCATTTGCAAGACCTTGCACCTGATAGAGTACTGAATTTTGCCTTTACCTGAGTGGTTTTGCTTTCTGGCAGGGCTAACCAGGTTAATTTTCAAATTCTGGTGTCCTTTTCACAATGTTTAGCTTATTATCTGGGATGGAGTGAAAAGGATTTGGAGCTACAGTTTCTTTTATATTTTCTTGCTACGATGCCAGTTGAACCTAAGGGAAGGTGCTGCATTGTGTTCAGCTGGTAACAGCATTCTGTAAGCTTTGGTCATGTAATTGCTGGAAAAAGTCAGCCTCAGAGGACATAATCCCTTCAGGAGAAGGTGTTGGTGGTGGAAAAGTGATTTGTGTCTCTGCAACTACTGCAGAGAAGACGTAGATGCCATTCTTGTCTTCATAGTGATGGTTTGGCAATCGAAGGCTGTAACAGCAGCTTGATTATTTTCACTATTAAAAAAAAAACAAACAAACCTTGACTGTTTAGATGTACAAGTGCTTCTAAACTTGTAACAAAGAGACAAGTTCATTGTCTGAAATTGGCTCTTCAAGCTTTACCTTGAGTGCTTGATGATGTTTAGACTTTCAGTTAAAGGGTGTTGTGATGCAGTAGTTGAAGTCTTGTTGCTGTGATTGTAGCAGTAAAACATATGTAGAAATACAGAAATACTTGTCTTCAGTATTGGCTTGGTTAAGTAAATAAACATACCGTAAATACAGCATATGTTCTTGATTTTGTTCACTGGATCATTTCAGCATGGTGAAAAGAGAGCAGTTCTGCTGCACAGAAAAGGTTTTAGGCAGTATTCATATAAGTTACTGTACTGTAAAAGATTTTGCTGAAAAGAGTGTGCTCTGTTAACCAGAGCTACTCTAGATAGCATAGTGGTGCAAACCCCAGTATTCTTTGGGGGAATAATGGCCTGAGAAAGCATTTAGCAGAGTTGCTGTGCTTGGAGAAGATGATGGTCTAGCTAAAAGTTACAGCTTTTTTGTTCAGCATTCATATTGCAATCCTTTCTCTACCTAGAGAAGCTGTGGTATGATTCCCTGAAAGACCTGTTTGTTTATTTACCGTTCCTTTTCCTTTTCCAAAGGACAATTGTTAATTTCCTTTGTAATCCAAAATGCTGTTTGTTATTAACTGATTCCTGAAACCCAAGAAAAAGATCTCATTTTATTGCAAAAGATAACATCACATTTCAAGAACCTAGAAATGTACAAAACATACATTAGACAATACATTTCCTTAGGAAGATGCTTTGTATCTAAGCTATCAGAATTACTCAGTATTGTGGCTTTCTGGAAAGAGCTCCAAGTGCACAGAACTATAAAAGCCCTACATGAATTGCTGTTTTATGACAGAGAGAAATCAGTATTTTACTCATACATTCTGAATTCTTTAAGTGAGTTTGACTCCAGTAAACAGAAATTTCCAATACAGTCATTCTGGAATGTGCCATGTTCTGAGCAACTTTTTAGCACTAGTGTATTGTAGTTGTCATTGAAATGCGTCTTTTGGAGAAGGCTGCAGTATTTCACATGCAAGTGCTGTCAGCTGTGGTTTGCTGGTGGTTTTTTTTGGGGTGTGTGTGTTTTTAGGTTTTATTTAAGAGTGTGTTTGTATGTATATCCAACATCTATTTTCTACTCTGGGAACTAGTTTAGGCATTACACCTTAGTTTTCTAAATCAGAGATTTTTATAGCCAGTGCTATTCTCTTCCAACAATCTACCAATTCCTATGGCTTTTCCAAACCTGACATCAGAAGTTGCATAGTGTGTCTGGTCATTTTTAAATTTCCTATATGAATTAATAGTAACAAAATTTTTTACAAATATTAAACAATAAAAATAACCCCCAATGCTTACATATGAAATCTTGACATAGCTCAGATTCCCCCATTTGGTGTTACAAAGCTATTAAACTGTAGGTGCTTTGTGCGCTGGGATATACAGATTTCTATGTTGAATCAAAACAAAACAGATAGCAACTCTTGCTGTGGTTGATGCACACCCTGACTGACATGTTCCCACTCTTCCCTTTCAATGTAACAAATAGCCTTTTGCTCTAGTGTTGTCTCTAAAGTTTCATGTAGAAAGCATGTTGTGTGTGACGTGGAGAAGTCTGGCTGTAGACCAACAGATCAGTTCACTGCAGAAGACGACTTGCTGGTTTTGCTTGTGTTATGCCTGTTGGTATTGCTTATGATGATACCTTTATCTTTACAGAAGATATGAATATTAAAATGTTGTTATAGTACATAAGAAACATTTACACACCAGTAAATCCTTCATTATCTCATTATAGACTAGTGCAAAATAGGAATGTTCTTGGCATACCAGCATAAGCAGTACGTGTGTTTGAGTGTAATGTAACATGCTTGATGTAATAATTTAATTCTTACCTTTGTGACTGAGCAGGTTTTCTGCCTCGCTGAAGGCAGCCTTTTTGCTAGTAAAAATTCATAGATTTTTGTTCTCAAAAGCCTCTAAAATAATGATAATTTTACACCTGTAATTTCTGTATTGACTGAACTCAGCATGGAAATGTTTTTTAACACTATCAGTCCTGTCCAAGTGTGACAGATTAAGCCACATCACTTTACATGCACTCTACTACATGAACACGACTAGTTCTATCAAAAAACTTAGTTCTTCCAGACAACATTCTGTGCAAAATTGGCTTTAATGTGTTTTCAAATGTGTAATTAACCCTAAGAATTCAAGGAACACAGAAGTGTGCAAAAAGCATACAGACATCTTTAACTAACATTGCACAATTAATACAATGAGTTAGAAAAATAGGATCCGGGAGTTAATCTGTGGGATGCCCTGGCATCGTTTGAACTGGTTAACCAGAGTCACTTCTAAGAAAAGGTCTGCAGGACATTCCACTAAACATAAAATACATTATTTGGGCTTTACAATGTGCCCTTTCGGAAAACCCGTTCCCCTCTGCCCTCCCATATGGAAAGATGACTGTGTTTTCACAAAGAAAATAGTATCATCAACTCTAAAACAGATTACATTGGCATACCCTGTGCTAGCTGGTAACTCAACTATTCCTGAAGGAAGGAAATAGCTCCACTGACATCTGATAAAATCTTCAAAATTTACACTTTTTTTTTATAAAATACAGATTACTTATTAAATATATCAACTTCTTTATATCTTAAGGCCAAAAAATCTATGTCTTGGGATATTTTGGTGTAGTGATACAGGTCTTAAATAGACAAATTGGACAAGTGGTTAGCAAGACAGTGCCCAGAGTGGTTATTCTCCTCACTCCATTACATGATGACATCTGAGGCATTGTGTCCTGTTGTAGGCTTCCAAGTAGATGAAATACATCAACTTACTGAAGGAAAACCACCAAGATGACTGGAGGCTGCAGCACATAACATGTGAAGAGAGGCAGTGAAAACTGGTTATGTTCAGACTTGAAGAAATAAATGCTAAGGAGAGAGGTTTTATTATCTGTCTAATTCCTCTTAAAGAGACAGTTGAATAGGAAACAAATAACGGACACAAGTTTTAGAACACAACAAATTCAGATCAGATGTTGGGGTGGTGGTGGGGGGAAATGCAGCAGTTTTCCCCAGCGGGTTATGTAATTTTGTCTTTGGAGATCCTCAGAACTCAAATTCACCTGACTAGGCCTTGCTTGAGTAGGGGAGGTAAGACTAGAATTGCTGTGTTATGATGTTATAATTCTTTTCAGAGTAGTCAATGAGTCGTCTAAATGATTGCTTTTCAAACTGAACCAGTGAAAGGACGGAGTAAAACTTAACCTGAAATTCTTCTTTTGTTGTTAAGTATTAGCTAATGACAACAACAACAAAACAAGTGGGGATGTGAAATACTTGTGGCCTTTGAGGAGAGATTTGTTTGAACAACATAGATTCCCTTGAATTTGTTCTTGATTATGTGGTTTGTTTAAAGGTCAATGAAGTTCTTTCCTCTTAATCCATGTTGCTTATAGGAAATGAAGACTCTGTGACACCCTTAGTTTTGTCTACCATTGTGTCTTAAAAGTAGAGATAGGTATTTTTTGTAAAGTTGGAAAGAAAATCTTTACAAAGCATATGAAAGTGTCCTTGGAAAAAATGAGAAAGCTTCCTCTTGAAAGAAACAGTCTCTTTTTGAAAATAGTATCTTCATGCACCTTTATTCAGTGAGGTGACTTAAGTAAATTCAATTCTTTTGATTTTTCAGATACTCTAATTAAACATTCTTTAGCTTTGTGATATTGGAATAGCGTATTTTCAGGTGTGTGCTCTCAAACCTCTTCGGATTTAGCATCTTTTGAAATGTAGAAGGTTCCCTAAGGAAGTTAAATCCACCAGAAGCATTTTCTTTTCACCTTTTTTGTTTTTCTTCTCAACTCCTTTTTCTCAGGAGCTGGATGATCAGATGGCAGTTTCTGAGGTGAAGCTGGAGCTGGAGTTTGCTCTGCGTGATCCAGCGTTTTCAAAATCTCATGAAATCTTCCTTCTTGTTGTCTGAAGTCATATTCTACACTATGGAAAAATTAAGAGATTTAAGGTAGCAAGTGAGAAATTCCCTCAGTAAAATACATGTGGAAAGGATGCTTACCTCATGAGAATAATTTGGCATTATTCAATATTAAAGCCTGGTTAAAACACAAGGTGTATAGGTTGCTGCTTTGAAAAGGAGTTCATCTCTTAATCTTTCTAAGAGAAACCTTTTTCTTTCTATGAGTTAAGAACTCCAACACTGTGCCCGTGCAATGGAACAATACTTAAGGGAGTTAAAAATGAAAATGTATTAAGATGACCTTTCCATGGTCAGGTTTTGATAGTGTAATCTAACTCAGTCATAGGCTTGGCATGAATTCAGGAGTCTCAAGTGCTTTAAATGTGAATGTCTCCACTAGGACCAAAAATATATGAAATTAAGCAAATATGTAAGTCTTTGAAATAAGTGGTATGAATTAATAGAAAATTAGAGTGTAACTCACTTTCTCCAGTGAAACCCATAATTATTATTGATGTCAAATGAGATCCAAGATGTCTATTTATGGAAGACTGGCAGATCTGTGCAAAGAAGTCCAAGTAAGGTTCAAATTGATGTGGACAGTGATTAAGTCTGTCTGACGCAACCAGCAGCTGTACTGGTCCTGTACAGCTTTTCTTTATTTCAACCATCTTTTCTAGGCAGGAGAGTAGGAGTTGTGTAAGCTCTGTTTGCTGTGGAGGTTTTAGGAGGCATAAAGGAGAGTAAAAAGGAGCTGGTTGTGTTTTCCATAATGAGACCTCCTTGGCAGGAATAAGTTTTCATCAGAAGGATATTGGGATATATCATATTAAGGCCCTGAACCTCATTTGGGCACTGAGTAGAATAAATAAGTAAAATTAGTAAATATGCATAACTTGAGTAATATGTTAAAATTAACTAGAAGCTTGTTTCCTTTATAATCTAGAAGAACTGGAGAGTGATCCCTGGACAAGGAGAAATATGCAGTAATAAACAGAAATAGAAGAAATGGATATAAATGAAAAATTTGATCAGTGTCTCTTGAATTTTATCAGCCTATTGCAAAAAATTGCACTTAATTTTCAGTAGTCCAGATCACATGCTGGACAATGAAATGTTCAGCTTATAGCATACGTAAGGATAGCATCTGCTCATGTTCTTTTTTTAATTCTCTTCTTCGGAGTTTCTAATTTACTGTTGGAGAGATCATCTCTAGAGGCAAGAGGTCAGTTCAGTCTTTGTTTAATACTGTCCCTTATATGCCAAGATAACGGTGGTTTCAGTTGCTACTTGCATTTGTTCATTGTAGTATAAACATTTGTCTTGCAGGATCTAGACAGAAAGTCCCAAGTAATGTCCCATAATCCTGCTGGATAGTTAATAAAGTTGAATTTACAGGCACTATACTATATACCTGAAAAGCTCTTTATTACTTTACGTGTTGGTGTAATCCACACTTGGATTGATATGAGATTAGTGTATTGCTTGACACAGTGACTGCTTAGAATAAGCATGATAAAGATGCTTCAGTGACATTAAGACAAAAAAAAACAGAGTAAGATGAAGCACCTGGTTTAATAATTAATGCCAACAGGGATGCTATGTTAGTGGAAAGAAATACTTGCATGGATCTTTTTGGCTACATAAAACATAGGGATTGTATGTGTTTGTCTAGAGAAAACCTGATAACAATTACTTGTTTCAGAATGTTGTCTAATGAATATTCATAAGCACATCTGTGGAACATCTCTGTAAAGTGAAAACTATGATGTTTCCTTGCTGTCTCTGGTTTTGCCTCTTAAAGCTAGAAACTTTTTAGAGGAGCTATGTTCTCTTGTATGTGTTCTACTAATCATTGCATTGTAAGTCTCCAGGCATCATTATCATTACAAACTACCTAGTAAATCTAAAATGCACATCAATGTTTTATTTTCCTTGTTCTTTAGTTCAGATTCTTATGCTTGTTTCTCAGGATCTGTATTGAAACTGTGTAAATTAAAAATGCAGGGGACACCTTGTACTTCATTGTTCTGAAGGGAGAAAGCTGTTAAAGGGTAGTTTGTACATAAATTCTAGAGTCACCTCTGTTCCTGTATAGCCAAATAAAAATGCACAGAGATTGTTCAAAGACAATGACCAAGAAAAGAAAATCTGTTTTGTCCTGGATCTTCCTTTTTATACAGATCCAGTCTGTGCTATTGGATAAGTCATGTAACTTCCTGGAGTATCTGGAGGGCTGTGGAGAAGAGTAACCCCTTTGTCTCAGAGGAGCTGAGGTGTTCAATTTGTGACATGACACTTTGCAATTTCATTACCAGAGTTTTAGGACACCAGAACTTAACTGAGTCGTATGTTAGCAACGGGTTCCAAAGCTGTGTTCAACCTTGACATTATCTGACAAGCTTATAAAGCTTTTTCTTTAAAAAATCTGGCTCATGTAGAAAATATGGTGTGAAAAACCCTTCCATGTGGATATAACCTATTCATTATATCAATAACAATTGCAAACTGGCAAAGCTAAAGGTTGTAATATTCTTTGAACTGAAGGAAGAGTTTTCAACCGAAAAGAATAGTTCTCTTCTTACCCTTTATTGTTGTAAATGTAATCAAATAACTGAAGATGTGTGTTTTTTGCCTCATGACTGAGGTTGCAGAGATTAGACAAGATAATGTGTTTCTAGGTTAGCAGAAACCCTATAAAATCCTTGCTGAGCGCACAAGCTGCATATGTGGTATAACCAAAAGTTTGTACCAGCTAGATTTCGGCTGATGCCCAGCAAGCTGGGGACTCCTACAGTGTGTCTATATAGACAGAGCATTCAAAGCACATACAGCTTCCAGAACATAGGACTACCAAGGTTTTTGGTCATAAGAGTTTCATGTAAACTGTGGTTTAAATTTGGAGTAACTTACACTCAGGTTGCACTCCCCCAAAATAATTGCAAATAAACTTTTAGTGCGGAGGGAAGTGTGGGAGTTTGTTTTTGATTTGCATGTAAACATGAGCTGTAGCTTCCTGGCATTGGAGAACTGAGTGGTTATCTTGGAAAAGATCTACGATTTTTAGTGAAATCCTAGCTTTAAAAATGTAACACACAGATAATTTCATCATCAGAAATGGCATCGAGGTTTTGCAAAGCATGCTGATAATAATAATGCTGGGAAACATTACTGGGAAATCTGTTTGAGTTCTCAGATAACACCAGTATTACTTTCTATGTGGGAAAACAAACCATCCACCTCACTCATATCACTTGGTCTTTTGTTAAAAACTAGATTTAGAATAATTGAGATATTTTCTAGCTGTAAGCAAAACATTGTATTATACATTTGTGAGATATCCAGACAACACAAATTGTTGCAAAGGAGTTGGGTACCTGTAAATGATACATGCGGTGTTCTGGCAGGTGCTGCAGTTGTTGAGGTCTTGGCCAGTGTGATAGAAGTTACGCCTGTAACAGACAGTAGTTCATGTCGTGTATTTATAGCTACATTAACAGATCTCTGAATCATTCCCACCCCATGCTGGTAAGATTCTGGTTGTTGGTTCCTGCATGAATACTTGTGAAAACACTTAGACATGCAACTGCTTCCTATAAATGCAATACTTTCAAGTATTTGAATATCCATGCTTTTGGTGACTCAATCTGATCTCTCCCCTCATGCTTTTCATTCTTTCCCTTTTTCATGTTTCCTCGCTTGATGAGAGTATACAAATTTGAAGTGCTGAGAAAACAAGGAAAGTGACTTTCATACTTCACACCAACTAGAGTTCAAGTATGTTTATGATGGACGGATCTGCAGAAGCAGTTTGAGCTTGGTGGCTCATTACATCTGAAAGATGCAGAAAACTTTGAATAAGTTTTATTTGAATTACAGGAGTTCAGTTTGCACCAATGTATTCTTCTGATTGCTTTTGGAATTAAAGTGGAGGTTCTTCACATGTGTTATTGTACTACCTCCACAAGTACTTGGGATGTTCAGTTTTACTGCTAGATGATTCTAGCAGCATTGGTTGAAGCTTATCATTGAATCTCAATGTGACATTGAGAGATATTTGGCAAAACTTTTGTTTTTAGCCATGTGGGAACTGAACAGGAATGGACTGTAAATATTGCTGGGTCATCTGAGACTGCTTCACTTCAAGTTACTCTTTGTAATGCTCAGTTTTTCAAATGTCATTGAAAATCATCCACCATCAGACATAAATACATGTAGGGGACAAGGAAGGAACATTTTTTCCTGTAATTTCCTGCAGAACTGTAGTTGGGTGTTAGTTGTATGAAATATGCTATAGACAAGTGATTGTTTAAGCTTGACATGTGGATTTTTATTTCCAACCCCTGCCTTGAATCTTGCTTCTAAACTGAACTTTTGGGTTTTGGTGTTCTATAAATGGTTTTGTATATTTGTTATCAGTATGTCTATATGGGGTTTGTCTGCTGTGTCTAGGTTTGTACAGAGTTGGGACTAGAAAACTGTATAGACTTTTCAGATAGAGAAAAATTACTAAGAACAATCCTCTGAAACAAGATAGTTGGAGCTGAATTATACGGGGAATCATTACACAGAATAAAAAGTTATGCAGTCACAGAAGCCAACAGAAATATTTTCACCTTAACAGTCAGATGAACATTAATGGTTAATGTTTCCAGAAGAAAAGGTACTCTGTACAGAGTAAAATTACATGTTAACTTGATTTATAGTATTTTAATTATTTTAATGAGTGTAAGTCATCAGAAATGCAAGAAGGTCATTTCAATTCCCAGATAAAATACTTGGAGAAAGAAAGAATCCTTCAAAATGGATTTATTTTTCTTCACAAGTTGTGAAAAAATTGGGGCGTATAAAATTGGGGCTTCAGTTAGTTCTGTCCTGACAGTTTATGCACAGCCACACAACCCTTTCCTGTCCAAATGGGAACAAGTGCAAAGATGTGGTGCTGGGTCACAGGAGCAAGTCAGTGTCACGTTCTGTGCCATTTCTGTGCAAATGAATCTACGCAAAAATCTCCATGTCTCACATTTCAATACACTTTGCAGAAACCACAAAAAGACTGCTGCACTGTCAGATTTACTCTTTAACTGCAGTCAGTAAATACTATTGATGCACATGATTTGATTTTAAGGGTTCAGTTTTACACACAGACCATGGTGCATAATGATTACTTTAGATGACTGAGCTGCCTGAGTAAACGATGACATAGATTTCATGTTGTTTTATCCTTACAAAATAAAGTAAAATGGAACCTTTGTTCTCTCAATACTTTGAAAGATTTATGTGGGTTTTTTTGATGGATAAACTACGTTATCATAAAACAGAGCAATAAAATGTATCCTAGCTGTATTTATTGCAAGTAGGAGCTGCTGTTCATGGTTTGGAAAACATTATAAGGATATTCTAAAACCTGTAGTGAGCATAGATATATTTAAAATTCTATTTTAACATTGTCCTATGAAGACATCCAATCTTTAGCAATTAGTTGCATTTATAGTAGTAGTATTATTTCTGATGCACAAATAAGTTGCATGATTAAGTTACATAAATAATGCTGGCAGCCTTGGCTATAGTCACTGTGAGAACAGGCTAAAAATAAGTAACAGGTCACAACATCTCATGACAGTGCAGAAAAGAGTCACTGACACCTGAGATTCCAAAGTGAGTTCTTGCTAACTATCTCCACACACTCTGTGTTCATAGTTTTAATCCCTTTTAAGCACCTACCTCCATCTCCCATGAAATCTTCCTGACATATTGGAGCCCTTGGAGTTTACCTGGCATTGTGCCTGTGCCCGTTCTCAGGGCATGCCCTTTAAGCAGCTGTGGTGTTTGTGGTATCATGACATACAACTAGCTAGCAGTGGGGTGTGGGGGAGGTCCCCACCTATCTGCAGATGCTGGGTTTTAGCTGCTAATCCTTTTGCTTGCTCATGAAGGCAGTAGTAGTGTGTTGAACAGAAGCAGAGTTTTGCTGATAGAAACACTTTCAGCAGTAGGACTGCTTTGGCACTAAATGCACATCTGATCTTGCTAGGAAGAAGTAGTTTTCTTGCTACAGATTTCTATTTTTCTACATTAGCTTGTAGGGTCTTATTGTTCTACCCCATACAGATTTTAGCTGGATTTCAGGTGTCAGTGGCTTTGTATCTGAATAATCGATGAATCTAAATAAAAAAGGGAGTTAATAAATTATGTCTTACACTTGGTTTAGTAAAGGTGGTGTCAGCTAAAAGCAAATTATCAAGAGACTTGCTTCTCTGCTGAGGTCCTAACAGCAAAAAGAGAATGTAAGGTACCATTTTGCAAACTCATCTCTAAATATTTCAGGAAAGGTTTTTTCAGTAGCAAAGGTTAAAAGAATGCCAGCATCTGCTTTACACTACTGCTGAATTACTGATATTAAAATGCACCATACCCTTCACTGAGGGCTCTGGATTTTTCCAGGTCTTGGATTACATTCAAAAGGACTTTAATCTTCTCTTGGTTGGACTGCAAGGATTCCTCTACAGACTGCAGCCTGCCTTGTAGGGCACAGAGTTCACCGTGTGCCAAATGGATTTGATTGAGTTCACTAATCTCTTGGTTGGTTTGTGGCTTTATTTCATTCCTTCGCAGATAAGACTTTATATGAAATCCTTCTAAACAGCTGTTACAGTGGGAAACATCTGGCTGGTTGGAATTGTTCTCCATTTCAGAACTACATGTCAGAATAGATTTTGATGCATTATTGCTGGTCACTGACATTATTGTGTGATCATCATTTGTTAATGTCACACAGCTGGAATCTGGGTTGTGCTCTCCTGTCTGTTGATAGTCTCTGAGGAAACAGGATGAACTGTGATTTGATGGAGATGGGAATGGAGCAGGTTCCTTACTGCTTGCATCTTTGCTGGGTACAAGCGACTCCAAATCACTTCTATCTGCTTCACAGGAGTCAGAATGAGCATTACATTCACTGCAGCTAGTGGAATTGAGATGGCAAGGGTATGCTTTTCCAGAATTAGATGGCAGCATGCTGTTGTCATTATTATCATTGCTATTTATGACAGTAGAAGAATGCGGTGAATTACTTAAATTCGTGGTTGTGTCTGGTGCATCCATGGAAACATTTCTGTCTTGTGGAAAACTCACATGTATGTATTCAGGCATCTGTGTAGAAACAGTTGTCTTTGATCCTGAGAAGTCGTCAGTCTGGATAGGTCCATTGCTTTGTGCTATTGATGGTCTTTGACTTAACTGACCATCCACCTCACTATTCCTAAACCCATCTTCCAAATGATTTGTTATTCTTAAGTAACAGAGATCTGAAGATACCGTGTCTTGTTCAGAAAGATTGCCATTCACCTGGATAGAGCTTGCAGGCTCACTTGGCATTTCTGTTAGTGATTTGCTGACAGTCAGCTTTTTCCTTTTAAAAACTGGGAAGTGTTTCCTGAGGCTGGGAGATGTTTGTATGGCAATATTCTGAAGCCCCTTCTGAGCCCTTGCAAAAGATGCAGATTGGTCTAGCAAAAAACTGTGATCAGTAAATATTTCTGTTTTTCCAGCCGTGAATGCTATATGTTGGGCAGGATTAGGATCCAGTTCATTTTTTGTGTTCACACCATCATCCTTGAATCGGACTTGCTGAGATTTGCTCCTGCGGTGCTGTGGCTGTCTTTTGAAATCAGCTGAATCCAGACTGTTCCTTTTTAGGAGCACTGGGCGCATTTTCATGTTTTGCTGGGCCATTGAATCACAATTTAAAGTCTGTAAGTAACGTGTTTCTTTGCGACCCATTTCATTTGTCATTGGAACTGAATATTAAGATTGTTCCTAAGATGCAAATGAATACCTTGCACTTGAAGAAACTAAGCTTTTCATTCTTGTTGTTATGTATGCTTTTAACTGACATGCTTTCTTTAGGAATGCCCTTTCAAATTTAATTGACCAAATACTAAAATAAAGAAATTAAATATCACATTTAAGGAAAGATTTCTTGTAGCAAGGGAGTGCAGAAATCTATGTGTTGTGAAGCTAACATAATCTTCATATTACAAAACTACACAGGCTGTTATGCTCACAGTTAGACATTTTAAAGGGAAGCTTGAGTCTATGGCTTTCCTGATGGCTCTTGTGTGACAGTCAGCTCTCCACGGGTGATCCAGCCTTTTTTTATGATGGACCAGTCACATGTGTTTTATTTGCATATTCTCTAAACAAGCAGCATTATAACTTGTGGGTGTATTTTCATTTCTGATGCATAGTTTTCCTAATAGAATATATCCATTAATGCCAAACTGAATTGCTTTCTTTAGGGAGAGATTTTCTTCTTCAGCCATCTTTTTTAAGTTGCAAATGAAACTAATCTTCCCAGTTAAGCAAAGTGTAACCAATTCTGACCACGTAAAAATACAGCATCCAGTGGGTTTCTGTGAAAGAAGTTATCGGTGTGTAGCTGTTACTTCAGTTTGTGCAAATACAAGGCCAATCATATCCAAGGGACTGTTTCACTTGGGGAAGTTCTGTAAATACTTTGGCATCAGAACAGCGGTCCAGTCTGAAGAACCAGCAAGTGCAGAATAGCAGGAAATGTTTCCTGAAAGTAACAACAGTTGTAGATGAACAAAGTGCCAAACACTAAATTTCTTATGCTGTCTCCTAAAAAATGTCATCTCCATTGATTTTGGAACTTTGGCAGTGAGATACTTGTACAGAAACTTAAAAACGTTTTGTAGTCTTGAAGTGCCTAAAGTTTTCATCATATGAAATACAAACCACCAAAAACTTATTATATAAAACATTCAGAGGGGTAGTTTTCTCCTTGTGGTCAGTACCCATTCTCCTACTCAAATCATCCCAGAATAGTTCAAACTAAAATTTGAAAAAAAAAAACCCTGCAATGAATAGTAGCAGATTTTAAGTCCTGAATTTCAAAGCTGATGACATGTACCTGTATGTAAGATATGCTTCCTGTATAATGGTAAATCTGAAATCAGCTGCTAGAATAGAATAGGGGTAAGAGGAGAAATTTATGCAAAATACATGAAATATTCTATGGGATTTTGAACAATCCAGCATAGTTTGCTTTTAGGATTGCAATAATTTTTAAGACTGGGGCTAAATTCCCAGCATAGTGTTAATTTACCAGTAATCCTGTTTCTTGATTCTTTCATCAGTCTTATTACTTCCATTCCTTTAGTGTATCTTTTATTCAAGCATTGCAGAAACTTTGCCATATTTAATTTACTAGAATTGATGAGATGGGATCAGTGCATAAGATTTGTTACAGAATACAGCAAACTGTTCTCTAGCCTCCTAGAACATTTAGGCAATGTAATATAATTCAAGTAATTATGTGATATTATTCTATTATTAAATTTGAGAAGAAAATGAGCATTGAATGATTTCACCGCAGAGAGAAATGTTGTGTAAGATATTGAGGAAACAACTATGTACATTAATAACAAATTTTACTTTAATGATATGATAGCATTAGGTTGCTTAACTCACTGTGCTGCTTGTTCAGTGGAAACAAGTATACACAATAAACAAGTCAAATTGTTCCTGCAGATAGAGTTCCAGTGCCAAGTTCTGAATTCTCATATTGTCCACTAATTACTGGAGGCTTTTTGTGGTTTCGTTTGAGAATGTATCCAAATATTGCAGTAGCATTCTCCATTTCCCATCACAGCTGCTGTGCTCCAGGCAGATGGACTACTTTAAAAGTTATACTTGCCTAATTACATTTGGAAAGAAGCTTTAGAAATCTAATCCTTTGTATTTTAAATACAAGTAAAAAGCCCTTAAGGGCTTTAGGAGAGCTGTAGAGGCATTTAAGCCAAATTCCTGCATTCTTCATTTGCAAAATGCTATTTTAGGTCTGTGTGATTTTTAGCCACCTTCGCATTGATTAGTCTGGGATTCATATGAATTGTTGTACTGAAAGTTAAACATTAAACAAATTATTAAAACAAGATGAAAAATGTATAGGTAGGAATGCTCTAATACTTGGATTGAAAACCCAAACTAGTGCTTTCACTGAGTTACAGGTGTCTGTGTTCAGATTAACAAACCAGTGTAACAATGCCAGTGACTATGTTTAAATAGCATTTTCCCTTGCTTGGGTTATCATTCCTCATTCTCTTTTGGCCTAGACATTTCCTGCTCTTGTTTTGCTCATTATTTCATGTTGACTGAATAGGAAAAGTTCTAAGGATCTATTTTATGGAAATGCTTTCAATGTATTAATTTAACATATATCACTCATAACAAAAAGCATGTGTCAGTTTTCAGTTTATGTCTTGGAGGAGTAATAATAATATCAACAGTTTTGGTAGGAGAAATGTAGTAGGATTTAATGTGTGCCAGGGTTCCATGACCTCACATCCAGCTATCCATCCTCTTTCTCCCTGTCCCTTCCATTGGCAGCTGCTATCAGTCCTGAGGACATGCCTCGTGCCTTGGTTGATTTGCTTTATTAGCACTGTAGATTCATCTCAGTCCTTCATTCACCAGTTGTTGAAGCAAGTGGCCCATGAGGTGCTTGGTGGTTAATGTTACTTTAAATGTTGCCTATTTTATGTTCCTCTTTTCAATGGTTTGAGTATGTGAATCTGACAAATATAATAGCATTTTTTTCTGTTATGCTTGCCTGATACTGTTAGAGCAGATCTTGATTTTTAAAGTCTTTGCATGCTTTGCACACACACTTCATAATGGTGAATGTTAATCTTCAGTGTAAATTTATTCTAGCTCCAGTGTGTAATAAATGAATTGCCTGGAAAAGACTAAGGTGCAAATCTACTACCTCAAACAACAATGGAACTCCTTTTCTAACCTCAAGATTTTGGTTTTGAATTCTTAGAAATGGAGCATAAGTTTTAAGACACGAATATTGGCAAAAATATGCTGAGACAGATTGATACATATTTTTCTTTTAAGCTGCAGAAAAAAGAAAGAGCTGGAATGAAAAATACTCTATCCAGCGTGGAAGCAATCTTTACAATCTGAAAGTATAAACAAATTCAACCATTTAATGGCTCTGTAACTGTCAAAATTCTTAATGCTGTTAGCCAGTATTTTCTTTGTTAAGTATTCAATCAAAGCTAACTCTAAAGCAACAATCACAGCATGTCATTTTAGAATGGATTGTAATGCACATTTGAGATTTTTGTAACTTAAGAAACCTCAGTGGAGTTGAGAAACTTATTTTTTGCCAACTTCCAAATTCAGTAAGGCCGGAAAGGATTTCATCACAATCTGGTGGACTGCAGAATGGTTCTTTTTGTACTAAAATCTCTATTGAGTATTTTTTTGAAACATTTATTCATTGTCACTACTCAGTTAATCAGTGATAGATTTTTAAAATGCAGTTTAATATCAGTACATACTGCCAGGATAATGAATCTGGGGAAACTAAGAGATGTAAATTGAAATTGTCATTTCATGAGGAAAAAGAAGATCAATTGCATCTGAATAGGTTTTTCCTCTGTGTGTTTTCCTGCCTTGTCTCAGGTTGCAGGGTGTTTTGTAGTGTTATCTTAGACTTATTTTGGGTTGGAGCTGGATTTGGATATTCATTAGGTCAAGCTAGAATAACATCTCAGCTGTTCTTGCTATCTGAACCATTCCACATCCACTTACTTGTTTTTACAGGATCTGTAGCATGGTTCTGCTTCACTGACTTAATGAATGTCCAAACAACTCCCTGGGCTTCCCCAGTCCCAAGTAGTGATGAGAAATTTCCAAACTATGGAGTACAGTAAATTGCTGCTCCACCACAAATCTGTAGGTCTGGACTTGGTGCCATGTCTACCTGTGAAAAAGGTGGTATTTAATTCTGATGTTCCATCAAAAACTGCGGCTGTAAATATGGACACAGCAATCGGGCTCCCTTTCTCACCTGACGCTTCTGCAATTAGTTTTACAGCATTCAGTTTTCTAGACTGGAGGTAACTGAAGTGATTACGATTTGTGGCAGTCCTTTAAAAGTTCAAGTCGGTATCCAAGCATCCCTAGGAAGTGCTGAGCTGTACATGAGAAATGAAGCTGTGAATTATGATAAGCATCATGATTTGATATCTTGGGCCCAGATATTAGCCACCTGGGGCATACTTTTCAGGTCAGTGTAAGGATTCTGTTGGAAAGCTTTACTTCAGAATTTGTTGGGATGGAACTGTTAGTTTCTGTCATACCTGACAACATTTTTACTGATTGTCAAAAGGGTTTGTGGCAAAGTACAGAGAAAAACATATCCCTCTTTGCAGTTACCTGATGTACCAGTTGTATTCTTTAGGACACAGACATAATTAGCAGTTGAGTTATTTTAATAGTCGTTAATAGCAACAAACATGACTTTGGCCCCCAAATTATTACTAGAGTCTGTAAAGAACTGTCCTGAAATCCTATAGATCTCTCATTCCATTTATCTTTCAGTATTTCCTTTAGTATTTTATTCATTGTAATGCTGCTGAAGTACAGCTGTTTCTAGATACACTTTGGTTGGCTTCTTGGATTTAACTATTACAATTAACTCGTGTAGTACTTGCCCCACTAGTAATGTTGCTGTAAGAATGGATTGTGAGAGTTCTCAAACTTATTCTAGTTTGGTTTATTTCAGTATTTGCATCTGTGCTGCCAAATATCCTCTATGTTACTGGCCTTCATTTTGACACTATCTTGGAACAAATCCTCTGCTTCCATCTGTATACCTTGGGTTTACGCCCAGCACCTGAGCAAAGAGGTAGCTGTGGTGGGCTCCCACCCGGTCACTGGGGGCCCAGTCAAGCAAGAGGTTTCTGCTGATTCAATTTTATTTCTTACTGTTCAGGACAAACGGACTGGTGAAACCCCCTCTATTGTCAGGATGTATCTTTCTAAACATAACTAGAAACTGGGTGAGTTTTCTGGAGGTTTTGAAAGACAGAAAGGAAGTGTGAAAAGAAATAAAAGGCAAAGTCAGAAAGAACTTTTTTGGCTTCCTTATTGTGTTACTCTACATGTAAACTTTGCTTTTTAAAAATCTTGCATAAAAAGCCAGTGCATCTGCCTTTACAGGAAAAATAGTGCACATTCCCAAACCCCGACAAATCCAACCAGGAACACCTTTATTTTACTTGTTGTGGCCTCTGTAAACATGTTGTGAAGTTTATGTTTCTGTAGTGATTTTATTTATGATACCTCTGCTAATCTTTAAAAAAGTGGGTTTATTTATTCAGTTAGAGCATTAAGCTTAATTTCAAAATGGCAATAATCTGGAAGTGCAAGGTTCAGAAGGTTTACATGGTTTCTTTCTGACAGCTTAGACACTCTAAACTGTATGGATTCTCCTTGCCTTCTGAACACACAACTACACACAGTAACTACTGAACATGACGGTCACCAGTTTTCTCAGTTAATGTTAACATCAAGCACCATCATCTTATTATTTTCCAATCACAACTTTTCTTCAATTTGCAAATATTCAACACTTGTTGAGGACACTAGAGACTCAAATAAGACTCAAGTTCTTCCTTTTATGAAGAACATTCACAGGCAGCATATGGTAATCACAGGTACTGCTTGATAGCATAAAACACAGAGCATTTTGTCATGCAATGAGTGGCTTCATATGCAAATCTTGATGGTTTCACAGAGTTTTCTTTGCGAATCTCATTGGCACCGAAACTAAAGGTTTTGTTTTTTGAACAAACCCTCTAAGACTAGAAGGAAGAAGTTTTAGCGAACACATTTTAAACTGTGTTTCTTGCAGAAGGGAATGGATGGAAAATATACTGAAAGTTACAGCTGAACTGGAAGGAGGTTTCTGAAGGGAATATTTTAGATGGAAGTGGCTGAAAGATACAGAACTTGTAAAGTAAAAGCAATCCCCCCAGGTGCAAATTTGTTGCTTATTTTGATAACACAGGAAAAATGTGGCAGAGAAAAGGAAAGATGAAGCTGCTGAGACAGATTTTCCAATGGTTTCTGTGCATTGGGTGCCATCACTGATCACAGCGAGTGAGTCTTGGTTTGGGTCTTGAAATATAAAAGCAGAAAGCGGTTTCTGAAGCTAAATGTGTTTGTTATGAGAGATGAAATAATCTGTGTATCATAGTTTGCTATGTGGAGTTTTCTCCAGGGCACCGGTTGCCATTTGTGGTATTCTTCTATTGCCAACTTGCACTGGCCTGTGCACAGAATATCCTGTTCTGCTTGTGTACACTGTCACAGAGGAGTTCTCTGTGTGTTTCTGTATTGCACTGCTCAACGTTCCCTACTGCAGTGGGTTTGGTAAAGAACATCACCTGAGCACCTAAGACATGAGGACCTAAGGAGAAAGGGTGAACTTCTTTACAAGTCCCACTGGCAGGTTTTGTGAACCACATCAAGGTGGGATCAAGGTGAATGGAGAAAAGGATCTAACACAGATAAGGAATACACAGGGTAGGATATAAGCTTCTGACTTCAGAAAGAGAACGTTTCCATGATGGAAAAGTTTAGAGGATTTTATCTCTGAGTACTATTACAGCAAGACTTGTAAATTACTTCAAGCTGGTGAGACAGGGTACAGAAGATACTGCAACATTTACTGCAGCAGCAAAATGGCCTTAGCTACGCAAGTTTTAGGAATGAAAATTGAGTGTGGCTTGGCTACACTTTGAGATGATGCAATGTCATTCCGCATGAAGATGCATGAAAGATAAAATGATCCTATTTCTGAATATAGTTTTCAGAACTATGATACTTAATTCTTTTATTCTACTCTAACAAAAATAAAAGTTCAACCACCTTCTTTGAAGAGATGATACATTCCATTGGCTGTTATGGAACAAAAGGCTTCATGGATTGGAAAATATTTCTATCTCGATATTTGTTTTGGAGCATATATTGGAAATTGTTCACACAACGATTACTATCAATGGATAAGATGCAAGTTAATAAATTCAATCATGTATATACAGTACAGAAATTGGAATTAATTTTTTTTCCAGTGTTAGTTTGCAAAGACAAGTGTATCTAAAACTGAGAAATCTCCCTTGAAAAGTGCTTGAGTGCCTACGGGGAGATGGAAGTTATCCAAAGTGACAGGTTGGAGAGCTGGAAAGTGTCCAAATAACATTTCAATGCTCTTTCTTGAATAAATCTGGTATTCTACTATTTTCCTCATAGTTGAAAGAATCCTGGGAAGTACTTGGTGTTTGTGTAAAAGTATGCATACGTGTTACATCTTAGATTACTGTAAGTTTATATCCTGATTTATAAAATGGTAACATATCTTTATCTAAATGTAGATAGATTTATGTAAGTAGGTAGGTTGCGGACAGGCACATATGCAGCTCTGTATGTGTACAAGAGCAAGCTGCTTCACAGGCTGCAGCAGTTTGATTTACAACTGTATTAGCTCCTGAAACTTACCTTTGGAACTTTCTCTTTGGTTGTCCAGTTACAACAACTTTGCCTCTTATAACAACAAACCTACATATTTTTCCTCAGTACCAGTCCCAAAAGCTCCTTCTACTGTGGTTCCTGTGGTAACATCTTGCTACTTCCTACCACCCTTCTGCTGGGTGTCTTTGTTGAGAAGGCTGCTATAAAAGATGTCTGCCTTGTATTTAATGTATGGGTTTGTCACTTTGCTGTGCTATTCCCTACCTTAACTGACACTTCTGAGTGTAATATATGTGCTGAATTTCTTCTTCTTTACAGTGCTCACCACTCCTATTTATTTCTTAACACAGGCAGTTGGCATCTTTTCTAGACAGAAAATAAAGAGGCCAAAACTGTCTGAAATGTCTCTTCGTAAATCTGTAACATAATCCCTTCCCATTGTCCCACAGGATCTTGTTTGCTTTCCTCAGAACAACAGAGGTCAATGTGTTGTCGTGGCACAGAAGTAATTTTGTTACAGAATTCATTTTTCTTTTCAGTGCTTGGCTTACTAATATTTTCAAGAATCCTTCTAATATGGGTGCCTCGTGTTATTCACACATCTGTAGTTATCTTTACATGCAAATGTTGGTTGTAACATGCTGTGATAACTTCTGCTTTTACAGTGTAGTTCAGTAAGCATCCAGTTGAAGCTACCACCTGCTTGGAGAGGGATAATCAAGGGCCCAGTCTGTGTCTGCAAAATGTTTCCATTCAGTTTAACTTTGCAATGTATTATTCAAATTTGAATTCCATTCCATTGCATGCAGAGAAAAGATAGCTTTATTTTCAGTTGTACTGATTCAGACAAATGAAACCATTTGTTTCCTTATTGGAATTATTTTATCTTCCTATAATTAAAGCTCCTAATTAATTTTAGGAGAAAGAAACATAATCTCTGCTTAAACTTTCCTACACCAAACATGATTCTTCTGTCTTTATTTGTGAGCTGCAGAACTCTTCGATTTGAATGTATATGCTCCTCTCAAACTGCAATCCAAACGCTAGCAAAATGATACTGCATGCTTTGTTAAGCCTCAGTCATTAATGAAATGTTATGAGGGTGGTTGTGAGCCCTTGAGGAATATATCCATGCAGTGTGTAGGAAGGCTTTAATTATGTACCCGGAAAGATTTTGCCATACTGCCTAACAATGTTCTCCAGTTTTACAACACATTACTGTTTGTAATTTGCTGTGCTTCTGGATTTTGAAAACGTAGTAAGATTCACGTCTTTTCCTACAGTAGGTGTCCACGCTGGGAATGCCTGGTAAGATGACAGCATCTGCTCCAGGTTGTGTAGTTGTTCATTGTGGATATTTATGAATAATTTTTGGTCAATATAACAAATCACTTGATTATTGAAGACGATTTTGCTTTTTCTATAGAGGCTGTTTATGTCGGCAATGCATTCTAGGTAGGAATAGAGGAATCCTGGACAAACTCCTAATACTAGACACTGTGATTCCATTTGAAATATGTGGGCCACTGCATTAACAGCATAGTTTAAGCCTGGCTGAGAGCTAGAGCGTTATTTCTTCCCACAGAGCCTCCCTGCTGACCTGCAAGTATGATTCACAGGTCAGAATCAGGTGTCAGTGAACCTGTCAAGAATATGACTAGGAGGACTGGGACTTGCCTTCTTGTGTCCTGTGAGAAGGTCCAGAGAATACTGGGGGCAAAGAAAGGAGTCCAGTGTTAAGCCTGTATGGATAACTGGGTGCGGGAGGGAAGGGGATGTTGTCTTTATTCCATGGTTGCTCTTAGTCTTCCTTGTTAAAATAGATGTGCCAACTGTAACTAGAGTGAACATTGTTATTCAGAAAAGAGTTTTATGTCTATTGTGTACAGGCTTATATACTTCAGTTTTCTGCTGAGATTTGTTCTGAATTCCCCAAGAAAGAAGTTATTGTATTTAGGTGAGTTTTAAAACTATAGGTCATTTACTTTGTACCCATGGATGTATTTGGTGGAGTGTTTCTTCTGCTAGTGCCTACTTGGATGCATTTGTTGTGTTTTATTTGTTGGGTGAATATGAAAGGAAAGGTTTAGGGGGTAATGCTGATTTTGTACATTAAAAGCTGTTTTCCTGTTGAACTATGGATGTGTAGGGGGTATCTAAGTGATTTTAACACCAGGAAAAAAGACCATTTCCATCCTAAACCATTTAAAATCAAAATAAAGTACTTGCTGAAGATGGTGACTTCTACACTTGAGTTGTTTTCACCATTACAGTATTTACTTACTTCTAAAAAACAGCTTTTGAGTGTACTTGCTGCAGCCCCATTGCTTTTAGCTGGTTTCTGAATTCTGCTTTTTCAATTAGTTTATCACTTCAGAGTAAGAAGAATGACATGGCAAAGCTGAGTCCAAAAATACTGAGCGGTCTGCTATGCTGCAGCCTTGTAAGCATCATGTTATCAGCTGTGATCCATCAGGAGCTCCATAACTTTTTTTGCCACATCAGTATGTGGGAGTATTCAGTAAATGTAAGGAGTCAACTATTGCTCTCACTTTTATCCCAAACCTGGATATACTGGGAGCCAGGGAAGAAAACATGCCAGGTTCATGCTGAAATACACTCTCCAATGGCTTCTGGGTTCCCTATTGAAACCTGTGTGGAAAGGTTTTGCCAGATTCATCGTGATAACAGGGCGGGAGTTTAAAATCTGCATCTTGAGGCTTTTTTAGCTGCATTCCTTCAGGGCAGCAAATGACATCTGGAGTGCAAGTGGCAGTATATTTCGTCCTCATGAGATGTATTTGTGTACTTAGCTGAATATACCTTGCTGTATCTCTTCCTAACTACTGGTTTTGAGAAACATTTTCAGTGTGAAGGAATTGAATTATGGCAGTTTAGAGACTGGGTTACAGGAAAATGGCTGACAGTAACTTCTGGAGAGACTGAAATTATGCTTACTGGCTTTGGCAGGGTGTATATAGAGAATGACTTTTCCCATAAGCTCCCTGCTTCTGGTGTGAAAAGCTGCAGGTGGAGAAGGAATGTAGGTTGAGAGATAATGAGCTGGGGACTCCTCTGAGAAAATCTGCTATCAATTGTGATCATAACTAATTCTCAGCATCAGAGGAATCTTTACTCGGGTTTTATCCTTCTACAGTGTAGTCTGCCAAGAGTCTAATGCATCGGCATGTCTTTTCTCTGGATGTTTGCAGAATGAAGCAGTGATACAATTGTCGATAAGGTTGGTAGATTGGGTTCTTGTATGAATTCTGTTTATTTTACCATCAACCTGCTGGGAGCCAGAATTACCCATTCTTGTGAGGGTGGCTGGTGAGAAGAGCAGAGCAAGAGAGAAACCGCTGCGTATTACAAGTTCCTGCTATAAGTAATTTTACTTTAACACCATCAGGTTGCTGTGTTTTGGAGAGCTCAATGACATGTATTTTGGGGGATTACAGTTAAAGACACAAGATTTACATGATAAAAAGTCTTTGGGCATGCTTGTTCTCTTCCTTTGGCTTTGCCTTTGCCAATTTTACATCTGTTTCATGCTGTCTGTAAAGTAGGCATTAGGAAACTCAGGGTGCAGATTTGTAAGACTGACAAGAATATGTTAAAGCCAACAACACTTAGTATCCTGGCTGGCTCTTTAACAACCCAACAGCTTGATGTTGCTAATACATAATAGGCAGTGACAACAGAGGGATGTTTTGCTTTGCTTGCATCTGATCTGTTGTGCAGTGCTGCTCTTTCAAGCCATGAGAACAGGCACAGGTATAGCTTCTTTCATAAGAATATTCCGTAATTCTCTGTGACTTTATTCTGTCATTTTATAGACCACTTCTGTCCTGTGTATCTTAATGTTTTGCTTGTGAGGTGCACAGATTATTATGCAGGGCAGGTGCCTTTAAAAATTAATTGTACCATCATTACTGCCTGCCTACTTTCTAAAAATAGAGAGAAGTTGCTTTGGAAAAGCCTTGCTGTTTGTGAGAGGAGGATATGGAAGAAAGCCCACTTCACTTTATAATCTGCAGCCTGAAAAATAATTTAGCCTTGCAATGGCTCTCTAAACTTTGCAACAATGGTAGGAGCACCAGGTATTGAACACAAGCTCCTCTGCAGCTCATTCCTTGGCAGAGATATCAATTCTAAGTTATAGCATTATTGCCATGTGTAGCATTGTTTTAATATTCCTACTCTCCTGTCAGTGGTAAAAGCTCTGGCATTATGTCTGTGGAATATGACTGATTCACTTCTATATGGACTAGAAATAAGTTTCAGCACTGACCATAAAAACCATGAATGTGGCGATTTTAACTTCTGAACTTGCTGAGAGCATTGTTTTCCTGTCAAACGTTTCATTTACAGTCAATCCTAGGAGATTCATATTTCGGTACCATAGAAGCATCTGCATGCAGTTAGTGTTCCCCCTATGGACAAGGCCTTGCAGGGCCAAGAGGATTGTGTTGTTCCAGACCAAAAGGTCACCTCCTTCTTCTCGATGCTTAAGATGTTACCATTGCTCCTCTCAGAAGACAGCACTGTCTGATCTATGCCTAACCTGCTGCTATGCAAGAGGCATAAACTGGCAGGATGGTTTCTTTGTCTCATTACAGACATGACTGAGTGCAGATTTCCCACTGTTTTTCAGAGAAAGTTAAACAAGAAATCAAATGACTACATCGCCACAAAATTGAGCAAGGCAGGCAACCTAGAATTTGTTAGTGAAGCTTGGGTTATCTTACAGTGTGTAAGCAAAAAATAACTAAGTATGCGATTCAGCTTCATGTGCTTGGGTTTTGTCTTGTAAAATTAAAAAAAAGCTCAATCACAACACTTAAATATGCTAGAAACAACAGAAATGCTGCTGTGTATTCTGTCAAGATTGCAATGTTATTCCCTAACTGTAAGTCCAAGAAAAGCTTTATAAGACAGGAATATCAGGCTGTGTAAGTGGCAGCCTAAAGGCATGTATATCCTTGTGTAACAGCAATGACCAAAAATTTCCTTTTCTTTTTCTTTTTCTTTTTTTTTTTTTTTTTTTAATTTTTATGTACTGATAGAGACATTTGTGTTCCCACTATTATTTCATGAATAGCTTTCGGAAAACCATAGGATTCACACAGTTATATGTGCTGCAGAATGTGAAAGGCTTATCTTCATACACTTTGCATGTCCCTGTGATACTACATAGGCTTGTACTTTAGGTTGTTTCCTCCTCTACTTTGTCTTGAAATGCTGGTTTGCCCCAAACCTGGGAGGGAGCATCACTGATGAAGGAGGAAGAGCCAGCGACAGAGAAATTCATTTGAACAAAGGCTAGTTTTGGGATTTTTTTCAGCTGCTAACAGTGGCTAGACTAAACTACCCTGCTCACCCACTGCCCATATCCTAC